>NW_025937113.1:0-158984 GCF_000764305.2 Hyalella azteca
TGACGGACCAGCGCCCGAGCCATCAAGTTCTCGTACCTGAAACCCTCTTGACGCATGCCCATTATAATACGACACTCCATTTTATTAACTCCATATAACTATATGCGGGAGGCGCGTTTGTGATGACAAAAAGAAGAATAACACACACACAGGGACAGGCTCTATTGATTGTGGGCGGTAGCACGAATACTCTACGTCACACTTGTCGCTGAGACGGCTTAAGTGGAAGCTACTTTATTAGAGCTTCCATTAAAATACATTTTAGTACGAGAAATGCTTAGAAAAATGCCTTGGACCGGTGACTTATTATTCCAAAGAGCTGGTAATCAATGGAATGACTGATTTAAAGACCATCAGATATAGAGTCTACCGAGCGGCCGATTCGTTAAGCAATTTTTGTTGAAGTTAGAAATCATAGTAAGCAAGTTATTCAGAATAAAAATATTGTTGAATGAATGATTCTTGTTAATGTTAATCCGGTTTTACCAAAGAAGCCAGATAAATAATCTAGAGGCCAGAATGACGACGTCAGCCAAGGGAATTGATCGTGCCTTTTTGACCTTTGCAAGAACAGAGTTCGTGAAGTGACAGTAGTTGCGCGAAGCTGCCTTGACATTTGCAAGGCGCGGTTCAACAGTGCAAACAAACATACGGTCGATAAGTAATTCTGATCATCGGTACTGATAACACAAGGATCATACTACAAGGATCATGCAATTTATAAAATTGTTAGATACGTACACGAGCGATTTATTAGTTTAACTTCACGAAAGGTACGATATTGAATGTCGATAGGCATCATGAAATTCGTAAATCCCTCATTAAACGCTGTTGGACACGCCACATCTAAGACGAAAAGCATATTAAATCACTCATTCGTTCATATTGTCGTTTGGATATCTTGACAAAAGTGGCTCCTATAATGCATGACGTTTAATTGAGAAGCGTACTTATTTGGACGTATGCGATAGCTGCGAATGGCGCGTTTTATAATTTGTATGACATTTGGTAATTTTTTGTGGTACATTGGAGAGGGCTAGGTTAATTTTTAAGGATTAATAATGTGTGTTATCTTGATGAATGGTTTATAGGAAAAGGATGTATTTTAATTAGGATGTAAAAGTTATAAGATTATTTTAGAGATAATCGTACCTTTACTGACTGGTGTCGTGCGCCTTTCTCACAGATCATATTATAAATTAAGCCATCGCTGCAGGTACACGTCAGGCGATCGCACTTTTGAGCCTCACGCATCCTCTGACAATTATTTCGTTTCGCTTCTCCTGACCACATTGATAGCGTTCGTACACGTGAAGAAAGTTATTCGTTCATACACGGGAAGAAAGTTGCTCGTTCGAATACATGAATAAAGTCATTTGTTCGTACACGTGAAGAGAGTTATTCGTTCGTACACGTGAAGAAAGTTATTTGTCCATACACGGGAAGAAAGTTATTCTTTCGTACACGGTAAGAAATTTATTCTTTCGTAGACGTGAATAAAGTTGTTCGTTCGTACACGGGAAGAAAGTAATTTGTTCGTACACGGGAAGAAAGTCATTTGTTCGTACACGGGAAGAAAGTCATTTGTTCGTACACGGGAAGAAAGTTAATCGTTGGCACACGTGAAAAAAAAAGTTATAATAACAATAATACTCTTTCATTTCTCTAATATATATTCAGTTATAAATAAGTGAAGGTTTTTTCAGTTGCAAAAAAAAGAGGAAAACATAGGGAGAGCGATCGTCTTTGTTAACTTCATTTAGATCTTTGGAGAGGCAAAAATAAGAAGAGTTTGGGCAAGATATTTATTGAGTAGGGGTTACTGTACAGAAGGTTTATATCAAGCTACACAATACTGTACACGGTGAACCCGAACATTCATTAGCTGTACATTGCAATAGACCAAACAACATGAACATAAATAATGTAACTGTATTGCCCTAGCCTAATTTATAATAAGCTAATGAAGTAGCTACAGCGCACAGGCCTACACCGTACACGGCGATGCACAGCATCAAGCGCAACAACATTTCCCTCGTCCAGAGACTAGAGAACTTCTGAGTTACGTCTTATCAATACTAGTCAAGCCACCTGCCTTGTCTAACATCAACAAACTCATCTGCAAATACAGCGATCATTAGCTTATAAACGCGCCGTCGGGGCAACATGACAAATAATTGTAAGTCAAGAATACTTTAATTTTTTTTAACGTTTGATTCCGTATTTGAATGGAGACATTATTTAGAGACGACTATATGACATAAAAACAAGTATAAACAAGTATAAACAAGTATAAACAAGTGTTGACAGATAAGTAAAAAATTAAGACCAATTTCAAATGAGTTTTAAAAACGAATTGAGCTAAACCAACAACCTTCATAAACATCCGGACACAAGAAGTGGCAAGATACACACGGTTCATACGATAAAACTATGAATAAAATACACTACATACAAATGTACATGCGACGCTTTAAGCTACTCGAATACAAGCGAATAATATAACATACATAAAAATGAAATAAAGTTCGGCGCTGAATAAAATATTGCTGTTATTTGTATATAGGAACCTAAACAAATACCATAATGGATAGCGTGTTCGTAAGGTAGGAAGTTACATTTCAGACCGCAGCTGTAGCTTCCTCTATGTAAGTTGGCCTGTAAAATTTCCAAAATACCCAACAATTGTACATTTCAGACCGCAGCTGTAGCTTCCTCTATGCAAGTTGGCCTATAAAATTTCCAAAATATCCAAAAAATTTGTCCTCGCCAACTTTTTCCTGCGTTAAACGAGCGACTGCACAGTACGGCGCTAGATAAAAATGTAGAGATAACTTGTGCTGCGCATTTAGTAGCAAGCTCATGATGGAATTTCCTATCACTGTTAAATTTATGGTTTCATGTGATGGAAGAAAAGTGAACATTGTTACAGTCTGCTCTGAACGCTCACAACTAGCAAGATTTTCACTGTTTAAATCAAATTATTATTGATTGCAAGTAAACCCTCGAATAAATGACAAAAATTAAATAAATTATCATCATACTTAACCGGCACAGCTAAGGTTGGAAGTCACAGGACGCGTAGCTCTTTATAATAACAAGCTAAATCTCTATGTGCATTCTTAACACTCACGGAAGATTTCAGTTAGTCACTGCAGCTTAGAGATATATCGGCTATACAGTACTTTGCGCTGGTACAGTGCCGTCGGTCAATGTTCACACAACACAAACATTGATAAGAGATCAAGTCTTGAATTTCGTTCCAAAAATTAGACCAAAGCTTTTAACTGCACTTAAAATGATAAGCCTTAGAGAAATTCTGAATAGCAACAAAATTACTTGCTGTTATTATAACGCCTTAACTTTTCAATTGCCAGTCATGCTGCAAGCCAGTCCAATAATTAGATGGTATCAAGAAAAGTCCCGACACATCGCTTCCTATTGAAATATAACGAGCAGAATGAGACTGCGATAGCACTGAACACTACACGATGCGCGATATGTTACGACGTCTGACGATTGTCAGCGAAGCTTAAATGCTCCCGCTGGTCATGTTTTCGAAGTGGTCGAGGAAGAGGCTTGAGCAGACAATATATTTGCTGGACCTGAGTTAGTTAGTTTAGTGGCCACATGTTTACTAGCGCTTCAGCAATTTAGCTATCTCGCACCGAAAGTCAAGATGAACATCACCAGGTGGAAGGTTTCAGTTATCAAAAGTTTCTCAAATCAAAAATTGTTCATCACCAACAAGAGGCGGAAGGTCTCAATTGTCCAGCCCGCTGAAGCTGGCCCGAAAGAAGCAGCGTTAGCATCTCAAAGAGAAGTGACAAGGAGGGACAGGTGAAAAGCAACAGAAACGAAGACACTCGAACAAGAGGTCGCTTACACGGGACGTCGGCCGCCCGCACAAGAGAAACAGAGAAGGGAAATGTAAGGAATCCTACCTACATAATAACTTAATGCAAGGAATCCTACCTACATAATAAATTAACCCCACAACTGAGACCTGCAGTCAGACACCGCGAGCTCAGCGGTGGGGCGCTCAGGAACAATCCCCCTATGATCACGAAATCCCATGACTTCTGACGAGCACAGACACGCGTTAGAAGTCCCCTCTGAGGGATACAGGACCTGAGTTGCTGTGCACAAGTATTCTCAAAGAGGATTCAAATTCATTGTGAAAAAATCTGCAATTTTTAAATCAGAAAGCATGCGTAAGGAAGATGCTCGATATAAATTAAATTAGAACAATCTGAGTAGAAGCTAATGCTTACGAAAATGATACAATTCTATGCAAATCAATAATACGAACACGACGCACTAGTTTGCGCTCAATACCATGTATGAAGCTAATCAATAAATTACTCATACTTACCAATAGTAAGCATTACCATTAGTTATGCGGGAGGAGAATAGACTTTCTCGTCGTCATCGATGCCTTCAATAGTGTTCAATAATGCTAAAGCACCAGGGCGCAATATTTTCCTGATAACTAATAATAACAATATGAATACATTATACAGATATACAGGTATCTATCACACTAAAGGTACAGCTCAAATCTCTATACAAACACGATAAATGCTGCCTACCTAACACTCAGCAGGCCGAGCAAGAGGCGGCCATAATAGGGTCTTGGTACCGATCCTCCACGCTTGTCATTATTCTTAGGACGAAAGTGTTAATTGAATTTCCTATTGAACATTATCACATAAATGAACACGTGGTAACAGAAAAAAGTTACGGGAGGAATTTTTCCAATAATTGACATTGACAGCTTTTATTTTCACGGTTTACGTACGGCCATATGTGTAGCACATGCCTAACGGTCACGAATTTCTATTGCAGACACAGGACAGTAATTGCCTCAGTTGTCCTCAGCGATACATAATGCCTTAGTTTTCTTCGGGGCTGCACGTGTCTTCAGTGACAGGTTATAAAGAGGATGCACGTTATCGATTGTCTCGCACAATTCGATTTAGGTACCGACGGTCTTTCTGTGACAACTTCGACTTTCGGCCAGACCTGTGCTTTGGTGAGGTCGTTTTTCCTTCTTTTTCAAAAGCAGTTATTACTTTTGTGACAGTACCTCTAAAAATGTCAAGCATTCGGCAAGTTTCTGAAACACTAGCACCTGCCATACGGGCGCCAACAATTTAGCCTCTTTGAAAGTCAGAGAGATATGCTATTTATAGATTTTAGGCTAGGTTATAAACGCGGAAATTTACTGAAAATATCTGTGCAAGGATAAAATATCTTTAAGCAGCCACCATAAACAATAAAACATAAAAATATAGCACGTTTTCATTGTTTATAAACTGTTCAAAAATGACGATATCAAAATGTCATGCGTTTCCCATATTTTGTCCAACCTCTGCATATATTAAGAGTAGCTTGCCAAACATTGTAGAGGAGAACGATTCATTACGTATGGTGTAATGCGTACTAACATAAAATGCATACATGGGAGCTATTGCTCACAGCGAGGGTGATGTATTGCACATCGGTGTTCATTACTTAAAATTCAAAAAGCTCCAAAACAAACCTAATGCCTAATATAATGTAATTATGCCGAAAGATAAATAAATGTTCATAAAAAAAAGAATTATTTTTCGAAATAAATAGAGCTATTTGTGTCAAAAGAGAGCGAGGATGCTAGAGGAGCCCAAGACCGTACATCAAAACTTGCTCAAGTATACATAGCAGCATATTTCTGCCATTATACATAGCAGGCTAGCAGCATATTTCTTTTAAGCATACATAGCGGCATTAAAGCCGTTAGTGACTGGCTGGTGGAGTTGCCAACTCGTAACAGTTCTTGATAGAATGGTTCCAGCCCTGCTAACCATCATTGCAATCTAGGTATGGAATAAGATTTATGCTGCACCTCAGCCAACTGACTTGGCTGAGAGCGGTGAAAATGTCATGTTAGAGCGTTGATAATATATTGGAGAGAAGTAGCACCTATGGGATCAGGTTACAAATGTGTGCGTGGAAAATCTTTCAGCTACCTATGACACCGGACATTATTAGTTATAAAAGACACAAAGTTGGGAGCAAAATAAACACTATCACAGAAAAAATATTTTGATGCAAAACATTCTGCTGCTTAAAAATAAAATAATAAAAACGAGACAAGATTCAAGTGCTAAATACACTCAAAAACACTAAGGAATTATACTGAACAATGACTATCAAAATTGCAGTAAGAGTAGTACAGATCATTGTAGAGAAGGGTAATCATATTTTAAAATAAATTATCAAATAGTCTTGGACAGCATAAGAAATGCAACTAACCGACAGCATTGCAAGCATCTACTATAGTCGGAGCCAAGCAAGTACGCTGCCATTATGTCAGTCGCCTGCATAGCTTATATAAAACAGAGCCTCATCATACTTAAATAAATGTCAGTTTACATTATACATAATGCCGCTGATTCATTGGTCACATTCGGCATCCTTGAAGCTCTCCTCGAATGGCGGAAATCTTTTTCCGGCCAATATGATCAGACAACTAATTGTGAACAACTAATGCCTTTCTCAGAGTCTGATGATCAGACAATAATACAAATAACTGTTAAGAACAAAGTGGTCATGTCAGACACTGAATGAAAGATCAGACCACACTACGAAATATAATCAACAATTGCATTAAATACAAAATTTAGATGAACAAGAGGCTACAGGTTCAATCTTGTACAGGCCAGATGTTGCCATACGAAAATAGCTTAACAAGAACATTTAGACGGTCCCGATTACAATAAGAGGAGCGATCCGTACAGAACTTTTACAACAATCCCCTGCAGAAGTGAAGGTAGCGATGGTTGTTCCACTAGTGCGGGTTCACTCAAGTTGTCTTCTTTAGTTTCAGATGCCAAGACACACCTACGAAGTTTGGGTCACCTGAAATTAAAATTGGCGTAAGATAAGCAAAATTCATTCGTAACTCTAAAAAAATCAGTCTTTCAAGAATACACTGAAAATTTGTTGAACTATAATGAGTGATTTTAATAAGATGAAAAATTCAAGTACCTATTCTCGTCTGAACTTGTCATGAACGATTGACAGTTCGAGAAAAATGGAAAATAACTGGAAAGAAAACTGAGGTTAAATTCAAGTTATTATGCTTATAGAGCGCACTTCAACGTTAGAAAGTACATAAGAAACAAAGGGAACATTCTATTTCACGCAGTTGTATCACACATAACGAGGAAGATGAAGCCGAAAATACAGCAGACAAAGGCTCGACACTCATCCTAGAAACTCGTATCTCCAAATTCATGTCACTTGTTCTCGAGACTGATAACTTACAAGGGCACGAATAATACCTCACAAGGTTAATTAAAAGTTAAAACAAATAAGAATTTATTTTCAGAATGTGTTCTCAAATGAACTTGAAGGCTTTGTTGCTGGTATGCAATCTTTCAGTAAACCTAAGCTCAATAAAATAACATAAATCGCTCAGAATAACACGGTAGTTGGTCTTGTAAATGACACAACAATCAGGATCAAAGTTTCACACTAAAAATTACAAGAAAGAGACGCCCTTAGCAGAGTATACTCATGAAATGCGAGCATCACACTATGTTTGCATCAGATTAAAAATGTTACACATATAATGGATAAGGCAAGAGTCGTTAGCACTTCAGTATGCATATATTGTTGCAGTTAATTGCGAGGATATTTGTAGACAATAGGTGATATAAATGTGCGTATTGAAGAAGCAAACTCATGAGATACACGCAGAAGAGGTGAGGAGGGACATCAGTAGGCAAATGTGGCGATGCGAACAAGTCAGGCAGAGGGATGCTATATTTCAATACCTCCAGAAGAGGTGAACACATTTTGACTAGAAAATCGGGAAGGACTTGGCGAAGCACTGAAGCTGGATACACCCGAGGCCTTCAAGAGAACGAGCATGAGTGTCGCATTGAATAAATGGCTGCTAAATACCAGAGCAAGTGACGGCACAAAAAATAGTAATGATCATCTATTGAAATCATTTTAACAACATTGCGTTTGTTTCCTTTTTGAGGAATTATCGCAGGTTTTGAGGCGTCACTAGAAACACCGATGCATTGTCTCAAGAAGGCTCTGGTACCTCCCTCGTCTTGAGGAGCAAACGGGCAGGGAGAGAACCTCACCTGAGTCGCCTCCCTTCTTGTGATGCCCACCGTAGGATCATCGCTGAAAACGCCTGTCGACTTGCTGATTGTGATGCCAAACTTGAGGGTCTGAGGCCCCAGCTTGTGGGGCTTCACCTCAACGCTGATTGGCGAATCACTTTTAGATAAATGAGGTTTATTTGGGGGTAGAGGAGGAGGAACAAGACGACTGCAAGCGTTGCTATTGGTGAGAAGACGAGCGCTGCTGCTGCTGCTGCTAGGTACGCAAGGACGAGATACTGAACTGTTGCTAGCTGACCGAGCGGGCGGAAGAGGCTTACGAGGCGAAGACTGCAGCTGCTGATTGACCACATCATGATGATAATTGTTATTTATATTACTAGAATTACTATTGTGGTTGTGTGAGGATGTGGTACTCACTTGGAAAGTGAATTTGCCGCCTTGGTTACTTGCGATGACTTTGCCAGTGCCTGTAGCTGACACGTTTACTCGCGGTGACAACTGCACCACCTGGGACGTGGCACTGCCATGAGACGTGGCACTGCTGCCATGAGAAGCGGCACTGCCACCAACAACCGAGGCAGTGGACACGCATTCGTCGCCTTGGTTTGAAGCATACAGAACAGCACGTGGCGGCTGCACTGCACGGGCTATGCCAGTCGCTGCACAAGCAACACAACTAAAGTCCTACAAAAATAGCTTCTTAGAATAACCATGCCTGTTTCCGAGAACATAATACAAGCTGTCAGTATATAATGAAACATGGAGAAACTGTTATACAGCATCAAATGAAGTAGTACACAATATGACGTGACTGAAAAATGTTCTAAAGAATTTCATAAATTGAAAACCCAATGCGCAGAAATGGCAATTAAATGGGCGATATTGCATGAGAATTTAACACAGGACTACACGAGTGAACAACAGAACACATCGAGCAAATAAAGCTCAACAATAAAATACTGTCCAGCCATTGAAGAATAGTTAATATACTCTAATAAAGTAAGAATATTACGTCATTCAACACGGAGTTCGAATACATGAGCAAACGATGCCGTCAGCTTGACTCACTGGGCAAGGAAACGGGAACAGAATTAACGGTGGCGGAGAGCTGCACGGCTTTGCTGTGTCCAGTGCTGGCCAAGGAAGCTTGATTCTCGAAGCCTCCCTGGCCCATGAGATTCATACCTGATGATTCGTAAGTGCCTCCTCCAAGATGAGTCAAACTTAAAGGTGAATCATAGCTGGCTCCGCCTAGCAGCGGTGAGGAAATGCCAGTAGTTTCATTGGCAACTAAGCACGCGGAATGTGTGCTTATTGGATAAGGTGAATATGAATGTGCGTGAGCTGAGGACGCGGAAGGATGACTAGCGAGGGATTGACTAGATAACAGCTGCGAGTGATTGGATGAATCCTCACTGCCTGGGGAGGAAGCTCTCACACGCGCCGCTACTTTAGGGGGAGGTAAAGTACCTGAAGGAGAATATAGAATCTTCAATATACTTTGTGAATATAATAATGTAATAGCAAATTAATGGTAATTTCATGCATACAGATTAACATGATTCATTATTCAGTGGATCCAAACGCTCAAACATTTACAGAGCATAATTGAGTTCTGATCAACCGAAATGTGAATGCAGAATTCATACGAGAATCATTGCAGGCAAGCAACTGCACTTTTGAGTTTAATATGGCAAGCGACTGACCTGCCTGTCTCGCAGGCTGGTGGCTGAGCTGAGGCGGCTTGGCTGGCAGCTGTGGAGGCTGAGGCCGAGGCTTAGAGGCTGGGGCAAGACGCACGGAAGGAGGCAGGGTAGAGGACTGGCCAGGTGGGGCGCCGGATACATCAGAGGGAGCCAGGGAAGAGGTGCAGGTGTTGGGGCTCAGGGAGGGCAGGCTAACCATGTTAGAGGCCTGGCTTAGGCTCACTCCACTCACCACCGACGCTGTCACTGACGGCGTCAACGCTGTAAACATAACAAATAAAAGTAATAAATAAACATAAATAAACATAAATAAACACAAATAAACATAACAATATTTGCATTAACAATCATGTTCAAGACCCCAATACTGTAAACATATCAATAGTTGCATTAACTATGTTCAGGAGCCATCCTATCAAAAATCGTTTGTGCTCTTGATGCCCTTACAGTCAACCATTGACAACTTCTCAAGCTAAACCCATCAATGGCAGATGGCGCTACATGTACTAATTATGAGGTATGTAAGCCGCTACATGTACTAATTATGAGGCATGTAAGCCGCTACATGTACTGATTATGAGGCATGTAGGCCGCTACATGTACTGATTATGAGGCATAAAGGCCGCTACATGTACTGATTATGAGGCATGTAGGCCGCTACATGTACTGATTATGAGGCATAAAGGCCGCTACATGTACTGATTATGAGGCATAAAGGCCGCTACCTGTACTGATTATGAGGCATGTAGGCCGCTACATGTACTGATTATGAGGCATGTAGGCCGCTACAAGTACTGATTATGAGGCATGTAGGCCGCTACATGTACTGATTATGAGGCACGTAGGCTGCTACATGTACTGATTATGAGGCATGTAGGCCGCTACATGTAGGTACTGATTATGAGGCATGTAGGCCGCTACATGTACTAATTATGAGGCATGTAAGCAGCTACATGCACGCATTATGTAGCATGTAAGCCGCTACATGTACTCATTACGTAGCATGTAAGCTGCTATATGTACACTACAAGCGAGTTCTGATACAACGGCACTAGGCGCACAAATGTTCAAAGAGAATAAAGAAAAACAATAAAAGACTTGCATTTGAAAATTATCTAGACTTATAAATAGCTTGACTAACAAAATGCCAATTCCTGATTCAGATCAGGAATTAATTGTAGTTGAATATATCCTAATATCACTTGATAGTTTTAGTGGGGAAATTGTGGCAGGAATGACGGCAATCACCAGAGTACACAGAAATATTAAACACAAAAAAAAACTCAAATCGAGAGGGCAGATGTGAATAAAAAACGTTTTTAAATCAATGGTAAAATGTTGCCATGATGATAAAGGGGTTGCCAAAAGTATATATAGGTCGCAGTCATCTAGGCATGAAGTGAAGCCCTTATTGCAGTGAATATAGACGAGTACCAGGAGGGGTAGAGCAGGGAAGGGAGTGCAGGGCAGCAGCAGGAGGTCCCACAAGACGAGGGGGCGACACAGACAACTGCTGCTGCTGCTGCTGGAACATGGCCACGTTATGTGCCTCCTGAAGCTGCTTCTGGTAGTGGGCCACGTCCCGCTGCAGCTTCTCTACCAGCGCCTCAACCTCCTCCAGTCTGCAGGGACCATGGAGTTAGGAGCAAGTAAGTGTTGCCTCAGCAGCAATACATTTTAATGAACGTTTATCATTTTTAATGTTCAAAAAACTCATACCATGTAAAGTTCAACGCTACAAACAGGAAGTATTTTTGAAACTTTATTCTATAGAAAAGATTGCATTTGTGTTCTTTTTCAAGGATTATTACTTCAACCACAAAAGTTATTAAGAAGACCAGAAATTTCTCAAGCTAATTTAACAAATGCATGATGATACAAAGTGAAGATATAGGTGGATATGATAGGAAGAGACCTGTGGTCGCGCCGCTGCAGCAGTCCTCTCATCTGCTGGCGTTCAGCATCGAAGAGCGCGAGCTGCTTCTCCATCTGAGCCTCCATCTGCAGGCTCTTCTTGCTTTCCTCCTCCAGACCCTCCGCCATGCCGTCGATGCGACCTTTCTCTTCACTCACCAACTACAGGGCCAAAAACACAATATAACTAACTCTAGTAATTATAACATGAAACTGACTTGTTATATTCAGCTCCTGACCTTAGAATATTGTCACATTTCTTCAGATACTCACAGGAATAGCGCAAAATGCCACAGTTTTCTCATGTCATTGCAAGAAATATTGACATTGTAAAATTTCCAAATGTTATAGTATTTACCTCCACATCCCAACATCAACAAGAAAGCTCTTCCTGCAACTCATGTACTAACTGATCTTAACTAATAAATCTGGCAAAATATTTTAATAGTGAATGATGATTACTAATGGAAAAAATAAATTTACTTGACACGAGGCCAACGTTAATTCAGGAGTTCACTGTAGTGCCACAACGCTCCTGTCTATGCACCTTTATTTAATAATAAATGTTAATAAATGTTTAATATTATACTTGCTATTATTCTTATTATTGTTTGATCTGTATTTGGACATGATTTCTCATGATCTCAGACGTGATTAACAAGTGAATAATGAGGCCTTATTAGGCAGAGTGGAAGAACTTTAAATTAAAAGTTTATATGGTGCAACTTTTAGGCAAAATATGTGTTTCATTCAATTGGGAATGGTAATAGCAAGCAGTTCTTGCTTCGACGTCCTCTGAAGCTGCATAAGATGTCCAACTTCTTCAATTTAAAATTATTACAAACGAAAGCAAAAACTAGAAGCAGTACCTAGGTAGTTCACTTGAAGCTTATCCAATATTCAATTTCTAGAGAGTTTTCATGAACATGAATACTGAAAATCAAGTAAATCTCAATCTTGCATACATATTAGATCCACAGTCTTGTCTCAGATGGTCTTATTATTTCAAGTTCTAAGCGAATCATACATAGAACGTAACCAGGATTAAAATAAATTAATCACACAGACGGCAGGCATAAATCATATCCAATCTTAAATGAAGACGGTAATGAGACCTTAGCCAATTGTTCAGCTCTGTTGCGGTAGTGAGCAGCATGTAGCGCCAGTCTGTTCCTGTCTTCAAGCAGCAGCAGCACCATCTGTTTGTGCTGCTGCTGCATCTGCTCGCGTTCACTTGTAAGGCGTGCCACTTCTGCCTCAGCAGCGCGACGCTGGGTGCGCTCCGACTCCATCGTCTGACCACAATCATACTACAAAGTTAAAACAAAAATATATGAGATTTAATAGTCCACAACTACATAATATTGGTCAATTTTTATTACAGTTACACCACATCTACTTTCCATCAATAGAATGATATGTTCCAACACTTATTTGCCTTAGCAATCATGGAACAACCTCATGAATACATAACTACCACAATGCCGGAAAGAATTATGCATATTCTGATAGATAGTGTCATCACACATTCAAGACTCCACATTTTAAAGAAACTACGTAGCAAGTGTCACTTGTATTCCTGAAGAACCGTCAGTTGTTCTTCATTTTCGATTAACAACAAAAAATACTAGCTGCCTAATGAGGTACAAATGCACAATTTTTGTTGCACAGAACTGTTTTGTAAGTAGGATATTTGAGCATTAGCATTATAAAACAGGGTTGTATTAAACATAAATATTCAACTCGAACATAAATATTTAAATCCCCCAATTTTTTAAGGAATATTTTAGATCTTTTTTCCTTTTTCAAAATCAGACTTCAACTGCTTTTTTCAAGTCATATTTTGAAAATCGGTTTCAAAAATTAACACAAATTCAGCTCAAAAGATATTAGTATGGCAGCAAAGATGAACTCTCAAGTGAAACGGTATTTCCAGGATTAGAGTACAAGTATGAGGTTCTAAAATCTTAAGGATATCAATTTTTGGGCAATGCTGGGCTCCTCTACCAGTCATTTATAATTAAAGAATTTGTAAGATGACATGAAAAATCTTTCTTACACGAGTGTGAACATCAGACTAACCTGCTTAAGGCGAGTTCTGTCCCGCTCGAGTGCATATGCTACATCATCTCCTTGTGCCGTGTCGTGCTCATGCTTTCTGCGCTCCTCCTCCAGCTCGCCAACCACGCGGCTATGGCGCTGGCATGGAAAAATTATATTTTCAACAGATATTACAAGGCATGGGAATTCTTAGATATAGGTACGTATATATGCGATAATATTTTCAAGTAAATTATCAGACATTCTGTTATTTTGATAACCAAACTTAATAATACTAAAATTTTATTGATTTATATTTATGTTGATCAATAAAGACTTTATACCAAACAAATGGTAAACTCTTAAAATTGAACTGCAACAATGAAATTTACATCATAGAAAATAGGAAATGCACTTTGCTCAACATCATAGTACAAGGTTGACATGTGGTAGACCACAGTCCATATCCAGACAGCTAAACAATCTCATAGACCCTAAATTATTCCTTATAAAATTACACCAAAGAGTTACAGCATGAACACCCAGATCTTTGCTTAATTCAGAAGTTTTTATTTAATTCAGAAGTTTTTGTTTAACTGGACCTAAATAAAACCAAGTTCCAACCCCTAGCATATCAAGTGTATCAAATGTGCATGATAAAACCTTTTCTGCCTCTCTGAGGACATGTCGCATGCGCTGATGAGCTTTGCGCTGCTGAGATATAAGATGCTCTAGCTGGGAGAGCTGCGTGTCCTGCAGGCTGCGCATGTGTAGTTGTGAGGCATTGTCTCCTTCAGAACGAGCAGCAGCTGATGTGGCACAGGAGGCATCACGCTGCAGCGCCAGAACTGGGTCATGAACTCCTCCTCTTCCATATGCTAGAAGGCTCTTGATTCGTTCTGTCTGCTCAAATAAGTACATTTCTATTACACCAGAAAAATAACATTTGTCACTGTGATCAATTATTATCATTGATAAAAATCTTAAATTATTTCAGTGATTTTTAAGAAATATTTCAGCGAGAACATATAATATTTCCATAAGAAAATTGATAATTATATTACTGAATATCAAACCTTGAGTGTAGCAATGACAACATCTCTAGCTTGCAGCTCAGCTTCCATGTATGACAGCAACTTCAAAAGCTCAGTGTGGCTCAGCTCCAGCTTAGGGTTCAACTGGAAAATTACAAAATGAAATGAAGATTCTTCTTTTCTAATTTTTCACGTTAATAAATAAACACTTCAATAAAATTTAATAAATTAATAAATAATGCCTTAATATTTTCATAGAGGCCTGTGTCCTAGTTAAACAATACTCTGCAGTCACTATCATCTTTCAAAAGAACATCAACAGCCACGTCACCACCTTCCTCATGTACAAGCTTCCAATACAAATGATCTATTTGTTTACAAAACTGGGTTGTTAAATAATTAATACTTTTGAAACATCTATATTTACAAAAAAAATCAGGTGCTAAATCAATGTTTTCTTTGATGTCAAATTTAATTGTGAAAACTGGTGCTATTAATTTTGTTCATATATTTTGAGTTGTTATAAAGTTCATTGGCAACAAAGTAGGGCAAAGAAAATCTTGCAGCATCAGGTTAGATTAGATTTAACTTTATATTATTTGACTAAAGAGTGAACTGACCTAACCTCCACATGAGATTCCCTGTCATCTTTCAAGTAGCAGGATTCAACTCAATACCATCAAATGGGGGTAATAAGGGATGGGTGAGGTAAAGTCGGACAGTCCTCTGCCACGGCGCAAAAATGTTACAGCAGTGAAGCTAATTGAAATATTGCAACCTAAAAATAGTTGTGTAAACTTCATCTTTTCTATCTATGAAGCATAAAGGAAGTTAAGAAATCATACATTCACTAGCTCTAAAAAACCCCTTAAAGAAATTTGAATAGCAATATTTTGAAAACATACTTCTGTAATTCTGTTAATGCCCTGTTGTGCAGAAATGACCATTTTGTTTTGCATTGAGGTACGAAAATAACGTCAATGAAGTTCTGAAGCTGACACCTGTCTGCAACTTTTTCTAAGCAAAATTTTTTAATACGGCTAATATTTTTTACAACAGACCATAACAGAAGTACATCTTTGAAATAGCACTTCTTAACATTTTTTTCTGGAATTATTTAGAGCTAGTAAATGTATGATTTCTTAATTTCCTTTATGCTGCAAACTTACATAGGTAGATAGGAAAAATATTGAAGTTTGCGTCACTATTTTAGTTTTGCAATATTTTAATTGGTTTTGCTGCAATAAAATTTTTACACCATGGCAGAGGACTGCCCCAATTTATCCCGCCTTGACCACCTGTCCCTTATTACTCTGTTTGACGATATGTCTTGCCAGTCTTGGACTGACATGGAGTATAAATTCACTATGACACTAGATATTTAAGTATTCTAAAATTTCACTCTAATAATATTATATTTTTATGGGCAGGGTCTTTTCACATTGCAATTATTGATATATTGCAATTATTGATATATATTTATTAGACTATATATAAGTATAAGCATCAAATAAAGTAAATAATAGCTTAGCTAAAATGAAATAGGAGGACTACAAACTCACATAAATATACCTAAATATACCTAGGAGTAAAATTTCCATTCATCAATATTTAGGCCTAAAATCATTCAGGAATAAAATATTCAAAATACTAGTCACTAAGTTATAAACTAGCCTAATAAGCATTTAGCACTCAATGGTGATTACCATTCAGAAAACTAACCTTGACAGTCTGGCTTGAAGCTTTATCCATGGGTTGGAAGCTCTGGCCCCCTCCTTGTTGTTGTTGAGAACTTTGAGGAAGCGACCGATGACTGCTCCCCGCAGTCCCCTCTTTCGAGGAGCCCACAGAAGCCATGAGCTTCACAAAAAATTCACTGACATAAACATTTCTTAAAAGAGCTACAAAACAATTGAACGATAATTAGAAAATATATTATCTCACACTAGCGGCACTCATCCTTTCGCACAGATTGGTTCCAATACTTTGCGTCCTAAACTTTCCCCTTGCTCAAAGTAAATCTTTATCTCTTGAAGCGTCATATTTTTCCTCAAGCAGTGTTCAAGAATGATCAATCACACTTCATACAGTTTTTTGTGTACCTCTATCTTACTCTAAATTCATTTTGAATTTTTTTTAACGTTTCATTGCGATAAGGGGCAATTATACATTTTTTATGCGAAAATTTTATAAGCTTTGACCGAAGAAAAATATTGGTTTGGTCGGGACTTGCAGGAGCACGATAACTGTATCGATCACTATCGAATGTTTGACTTTTATCCATTTTCTGAGTCTCAAAAATATGTGTACATGGGCAACTTGAAATCATTTTCTAAAAGTAACCTCATCAGATATAACAGCGGTAAATGTACGAAGTCATTCAATCGTTAATAGCAGGCTTTTTTGCACTGTATTTAAATCATATAAACTTTAGGCTACGGTAATTTAAAAATGCAAGCCTTTTTTTTTAATACATCCACGTGTTGCAAAAAATGTCACTCGAGGACAACCGTGCTACAGCTGTCTTTGATATGCAACTTTTGTCCAATAATTTGGCGCGACTCGCTCTACATTGTAATTATAGAATAGAATAGCCGGCACTGAAGAAATAGGCCCATGGCCTGTTGCCGGTTCATATAATTTTCGTGACTTGGTTTCACAAGGGATCCGGCCTTCTGGAACCCGATCTTTCCATAACTGACGACTGTTTGAGATAGCTACTAGACTTACTACTGGTCCGTAAGGTGCTAGGCACTTCAAGACTGAGCATATGCTCCTGCGAATCGCAGAGCTTCGTCTAATCGGGAGCGCAGCCGTGCACCACCATTTTTGTGCGCCAATAAGCCCTGAATCGAACGCCTTTGATATCTCCGGACATCTACCAATCAGCCGTGAACCACTCGGCTTTGTCCTCCTCAGGCCTTGCATACACCCTGCCGTGCACCACCATGCCGAAGATCGAATATGACTTCCGGGCATCGTTAAATTACGTAATTTTACGTTCGCCGCATCTGAGGTTAGATTTCATATAGCATAGTTCTGTTCCAAAATTTATCGTCAGTCGACGAGTGACCGTTTGACCGAAGGCTGGTTCGACGCACGACCTAGATATGGGTGTCCAGAAGTGTTGAAGGCAACGTTCCGGAAGGTAGGAATCATCATGGTCAATTACATACAGGGCGGTGGTGGTCTTCGGCAGGCGACCCGTCTAATCTGTTCTTGAAGGCTTTCATACTCGGAGCGTCAACAATGCTGTCAGGGAGGCTGTTCCACATTTCAGTGACTCGAAGCGAGAAGAAATGTTGTCGCATGGATGTGTTACATCGCAGTTTTTTTAGTTTATAGCCGTAGCCCCTGGTGTTGCTTCTTGTTTCAAATTCTAGGGCTCCTTCTGGGACCTTGTATAAACCGTGAATATACTTGTATACTTCAATGAAGTCACCACGCAGACGTCGATAACAGAGGCTAGGAAGCTTCATAATCTTTAATCTTTCTTCGCAAGGTTTGCCTTTTAATCCCGGAATTATCCTTGTTGCACATCTTGGCCACCACAGTCAAAATTGTATTACGTATATTCAAATTTTTCAAATGCTTCGGAGTGTCCAATATAAAAAAATATTGATCACTTGACTAAATTTTTCTCCTTTTCTAGTTTTGGTGACCACATACCATTTCCAAACTCAATTCGGCTGCACGACAGCGATGAACAGCTTCATCGCTTCTGCAGCTAGGTACTGTACTCGTAATAGAGCGTCTGATCAGTCCAAGTCGTTTATTGGCTTCATTAACTCGAGCTTCAATATGCGTAGAAAATTTCAAGTCAGTGCATTTCATCAAGTACAGGCTGGTTGACTGGGCTGATAAGTGGCAGCTGCGTTTTAACGCTGACAAATGTAAAGTAATCAACCTTGGCCAGAATAATGAACAGCAAGATTACAGTATGAGAAGACACGGTTGCAACGACAGAGTGATGATGTCGAAGTCGACACTGGAAAAAGATTTAGGAGTTAATATCGACAATGAGTTGAAATTTTCTAAGCATATAAGTTAATAAAGCCAATAAACGACTTGGACTGATCAGACGCTCTTTCGAGTTCCTAGATGCAGAAGCGATAAAGCAGTTGTTTGTTGCTGTCGTGCGCCCGAACCTAGAGTTTGGAAACTTCGTGTGGTTACCGAAACTTGACAAGTACAAAAATTTAATAGAGAGTTTTCAAAGACGTGCAACAAGGATAATTCCGGGCTTGAAAGGCAAGTCCTATGAGGAAAGATTAAAGATTTTGAAGCTCCAAGCCTCAGTTATCGGCGTCTGCGTAGGGAACTCATTGAAGCATACAAGTATACTCATGGCTTATATAAGGTTCCAGAAGGATTACTAGAATTTGAAACAAGAACCAACACCAGGGGCCACAGCTATAAACTAAAAAAACGGCGTTGTAACACATCCATGCGGCAACATTTCTTCTCGAGCTATAAACTAAAAAAAACGGCGTTGTAACACATCCATGCGGCAACATTTCTTCTCGCTTCGAGTCACCCACATGTGGAACAGCCTCCTTGATGGCATCGTTGACGCTCCGAGTATGAACGCCTTCATGAAAAGACTAGACGAAGCCATGCAGGAGCATATGTTCAGTCTTAAAATGCCTAGCAAATTACGGACCAGGCAATAAGTCCAGCAGCTATCTCAATCAATCGTCAGTTATGGAAAGATCGGATTCCAAAGGCCGGTTCCATTGTGAATCAAGTCACGAAAAATTCAAGAATCGGCAACAGGCCATGGGCCTATTTCTTCAGTGCCGACACTTCTATTATATTCTATGAACAAGAATCGGCAACAGGCCATGGGCCTATTTCTTCAGTGCCGACACTTCTATTATATTCTATTGTCATATTTCATTGTCCCTTTACCGCCAAATCGGACTTTCAAGTCGCCTTTAAAAAAACACCGGCTTTCTAAGAATTTCACGCTTCCTTTCATTTTTTCAAAAATTTATACGAACAAAAAAGTCATAGATTTATTTTTTACATATGTGTACCAAGTTTCAAAGTTACCTGTCTGTAAATAACCGAAATAAAATTTTCAATTTCCAATTTCTTGTGAAATTTTATTTCGGTTACTTACAGACGGATCACTATGAAGACATTTTTGTTCGTGTAAATTTTTCGAAAAAAATTAAAGAAAACGTGAACTTCTTAGAAAACAGCCAAAAAAGGGGGGTGATAGAAATGTACACGTTATGGAATGGCCAAGCCAGTCGCCGGACTTAAATCCGATTGAAAATTTGTGGCGATATTTGAAGATTCAAATTAAGAAAAGGTCCCCAACAAACATTGAGAATCTTAAGGTGGTGTGCCAAGAAGAATGGTATAAACATGGTTGAATTCAACCATGGGTATAAAATACCAGTCAGCATCTGCAAATCATTGGTCGAGACGTATAGAAATAGACTTGTATCTGTTGAGCTGAATAAAGGGTATTCAACCAAGTATTAAATTAAAATCATGCGGATTTATTGTTTTGTACGAATACTTTTTTCACCCGAAAAGTGAACATGTTGCATTGTTTTTTGTTGCATTGAGATTTAATTTCTTTTGATAGTATTTTTGAATACTATGCGTCTCTATACATAATTTAAATCACTTTTCCTGTTAAGTTTGTGTACTTACATACATTAAAATACGATTTTTCAAGTGTACGAATATTTATTTCCCCCCCACTGTATCTCTCATTGCTGTAGCTTAAAAACTCCTATGAGGAGGTAGGTTTGCAGTGACAATAAGTGTGAATGTCCAGCAGAGCGCGACAAAGTCCCGAGCCCCTCGAAATAGGCAGTCAAGGTGGCATGGATACAAGACTAGACGTTACTGGAGCTGAAATTCAGTCAAGGATGGTGGGAACGATTGTATGAGCACCACCACACACGACAGCAGCCGGGTGACTAAAGATCAGCGTCTTCAGACCGTCTATTTATGTGCCCGGCCGGTAATTTTCGCCTATCTTAAATGTGAAAGAACTCCCCCACCTCTAACCCTTTCGCGATCTGTCAAGCATAAATCAACGTACAGAGATGATTTCGGTACCGTTGGATAGGTCACAATGTCAGCTTTACGGCGAGACTAAAAACCGGAAAAGTGAAATTAGCGATTTTTGACCCAGAAAATCAGGCGGTAAAGGGTTAACTCCAGAGTCTTTTTTCCATTGTCAACTTCACTCTGTCGTTGCAACCATGCCTTCTCATACTGTTATTTACTGTTCATTGTTCTTGCCAATGTGGATACTTAATTATGCACCCAACCGGCCTATAACTTCTAAGTCGCGTCAGTTCCAACATAGATTCGAGGACAATCAAGCTACGATTGCCTTTGACACGCAACTTTCGTCCTTGAATTCGGCGCGACTGACTTAAATTCAGCAGCAATCTGATTACGTACTCAATCGGCTTATAAGTCTCGCATATCAGCAGTTCAAAATAGGTCTCTTTTGTGAGGAAGTCTTCTGACATCGTATCAGGTGCTGGTGAGTCTTCAAGCGGCGCTACATGTAGGTAAGTATTGAATTTCGTCAGACATGACAAGTAATCGCCATTATTGCAACCCGGTGAAGCCCTAAATGTGATCGTTAAAGTAGAATGCAGATCGATCAAGTTGTCCCGATATGTTCTGTGCAGCCAAAATACAGCACGAAACTAATGCAATTGTCGATAATATTAAAAGGTTTTCTATCCTTTCTCCCTTAGCAAATTCAATTGAATTTGACCAAATTCAATTGATATTAATTTATCAATTTACGAACCGTGGATTAAAGGCAGTAATCATACAGCACGGCTTGGTTGGCTAAAAATACAGACGTTCCATCAAATTCCTACATTAATAGATTTCTCCACATGATAGAGATCATTAACGTAGAAAGATCTAGTGTAAATACTTGCAATAAATAGCACTCCATTACAGAGACCACGATTTGATGGTCAAAAACCAGGACTGCAGGAGTTTCATGCTGGAGCAACAGAGTACAAAACGCCTGAATGTTTTAGGACGTTTATTAGTTTCCAGATGGTTGTTTACAGAACATCAACGGGAAAACGAGGAGCCACACAACCACCTCCCAGTAGCCTAGACCCAGGCTTCCCAAAGCGAAGGCCTGGCAAAGAAAATACTGGGAAGGACTGGCAAAGAAAATACTGGGAAGGACTGGCAAAGAAAATACGACATAACAGCCAGCAAATTTCGCGGCCAACAGGGAAATTTCAGACACCCTAAACCAAAACAAAATTGAGACACTACACGTTAACAAGCATCAACGTGTCGAAGTTGCAATACGCTTGAACTGAATACTTAATACATACAGTTTTCTCTAAGTACTCCTCATCCGCTCGAACGCAAAAGATTAACTCCAACACTAAGAAGAAACAAAGAGGATTGACTACTTCAGAACTACTTGCACTATCTTAAAAAACGAGATTTTAGCTCATAAGGCAATTAGAGGCTAAAATTATCAACTTTCTGGCTATATTGATCGCAACAAAGGATTTTAATGAATCTTGGTAATGCGGTCAGCCAAACCACAACATTTAACGAGACCAGTTTGTACCGCAAAGAGTCGAAGCCTAACACGGGAATTCAGAACGAAGTCTGTGATGTACAACATGCAACCTGCACGTGTATCAATTGTAGCAGATGTTCTGGACAACAAATCGAGTTGTCTGGCTAATGTTCATGTGCAGCAGATATAGCTTCATCACTCTACTTACTCTACTACATTATCCATAACTCAACTTACATGTGCGCTGCTCGATTTTTCCCCCAAGATTGTTCCACAGAGTTCAGTCACAGTGTTAGACCGTTGGAGCAGTCAGAAGTGATGCAGGATCAAAATGCCACAACGAAATTCCTTTATTTGATACAAAGTCACAAAAATGAATCAGAATCGTAAGTCGCTTCCATGACATTAGCACAAGGTTAACACTGAACACATTAAATGAGGGAATAAACAGATGAGAAACGAGAAAATTACTAAGCAAAACAGACATGAAACAGAAACATAACTACACTAGAGAGAAAGGTAAACTAATGTTACAACCACACGCGAGAAAAAATAAGTCTCATTTGTATGAATATTAAAGACAACGAGAAGAGCACAGTAAATAATAATTAATTGAAGTGGTAGCGAGAGCGCTTATAAACTGTAGAGAGATCTCAAACTGGAGTTTCGGCTGGTGCTCTTGTTCGAATGCACTGTGTAATCGATGGTAGTGTTCGGTGGGATGCCCATGCATCGCTTCATCGCCTTCCTGCAAAACGTTGAAAAATATTCAGCGGTAAGAAAGTGGTCAGTTCTCTACTCCTCATAGCAGAAGCATAAACTTCTCCACAGCAACGTCCCTTTCCATACCAAACCTTTCCCATTTTGAAACGGGGTTCCCGACTAGCTAGTCTAAAAAGTTAGTTTGAAACAAATATACATGTCTCATATGACTAGTCATATAGAAACGTCAGCACCAACGCAAAATGACGGTCTTTATTGAATGCGATTTCATAGGGAAGCAAGTAGAGAGAAAATTCAGATTAATGATAGATGAAATGGTGAGTAGGAAACATCGTAGCAGTTATAACGCACCCGGCTTTCAAAATAGCCTCAGGCTTCTTGGTTGGGGCGCACCACAGACAAACTCGGTCCTGCTTCATCCTGAGACTGACGACGGCGCCTGTTATCACGTTGTTGACATACTCTTCCTCATTCTCACCAACCATCATCATGATCTGTGATAAAATTAACCACTGAACAATTTGACTCTTCTTATGCACTTTATACATAAAATTAATTCAACACGATTTCACGGCCCTCTTTGTGACATGTGATCCATAATTCGCACAATAAGGCTCAATATAACTAAACTAAACGCACTTCTTTACATCACGGCAATGAGCCTGTAAGAATAGCAGCATCTGCTTACCAGTTCCAGCCAGTAATTATCAAGATCAGTAAAGCGTTGATGCCGAGAAGTGTTGAGCGTCCACTTGCCACCACCGGTGTTGCCCGAGTCTTCCCATGCCGGCAAGATGCCATTCTTGAACAGCGAATAGTCAAACCCAATCTTGAGCTTGCTGGCATTCTCTATGTGGTTGAACAATCTGAAACATAACGGACATCAGACCACAATCATTAATATTGAATACAAATATAATGAAAATGTATCCGTTACAAGTGATTTTGTAAATGCAACTACATTATTTTGCACAGATATAGATGTTTTAGTTAAATGGTAGGTGAGAAATAGGATAAAAAGACCATCCATGTGCGTATTAAGATGTAGTACCATTATATCTGTGCTGAAATCAAAAATATTTCAATTTCATAATAGAATAACTATCACAGAGGAGAGGAGAGGAGATAGATATTACAGAAGACAATTGAATCAAAATATGGTAAGTATAAGTTACTTACTAGGTTTTGTAAAAAAATAATCACAACTGGATTCCTCTTAATTTAAATTTCATATTCTCAACACATTAAGTGTTATACAACCCATCTTACTTGCCAGATAGTTTATAAACAGCCAAGACAGCAGGCAAAAAAGGCCTAAAATTCATTATGTACTAGTAAATTTGTAGGTTCTGCTGCAAAAATTCAGTTTTCTTCTGGACTTTTTAAATTTAATAAGGGAGTACCACCTTCATAAATTTCTGCCAACCAAGGCACTTGAAAAATCTAAATTGTGGAATTTGTCTGGAAAAAACAACATTGCAACCCACTGGTAGGTCATGTTGCACTCCATATGTTAATACAAACTCAGAAATTTCAGGACCCTAACCCTCTTCACGCAAGTGTAGTATTACTACACTCATGTGAGTAAAATATTTTGAGTAATTACACTATACTTTATTTATATTGTATATTACTATTACACACCCCCCTTAGTGAATAAATATAATAAGCTCAGAAATTACCCAACATTCAATACAATCAAATGCATTTGGTCAAGATGTTGCATCACCATTTTGAATAACTGTTGTTGGATAGATACCGATACTTGAAGCAATCCGTTGTTAAGTGAATACCAGTTACAAGTATATTATATTAGCTTATAATCTTATGTTACTATCAAGTAAATTGACTGTTCAGATGAAACTAACTGGCGTTTGGTCAACTGCACATTGTGAACACGTTTCCTGCCAGTCCTAGGGCTGAGCAAGGAGTAGTTGTAAGAGGTAGAGCCAAAAAAAAGATAGTGATCAGAGTATTAAGTAGCCTGTTAGAGCACCAGGAAATGTTACAAATTTATTATTGTTTTGTTTAGTAAGGAGTTGACACAGATGGATGAGTAGATATTCCCTTACCAAAAATAAAATAAGATTTTAGAGTTGTGATTAATGTACCTAGTTGTATTATAATAATGGTCTAAGGAAGGTGCCATCAGTTATCATATTCTAGATGGGCAATTTTTATCCCACTCAAGATATTGGCTCTAGTCAATTCTCCACCAGTAAACTTGATGCAAGTGTACATCTTTCATTTATTTCTAGCTATTAGCAGGAGAAAATATATAATAAACCTACAAAAATGCTGTCTATAGTCAGAGATATTAATAAAAACAACTACACTAATTAGCACCAAATCCAGGACTAGGTCAAGAAGGGAAACAAAAACACAAGTGCCACTAGTTTCTGATGGAAATGAACATAATACTCACGCCCAAAAGTCTTCAACTGTATTGAATGATGCAACCACAGCTTGGGACTCCTGCCAGTTGAAGTTTCCACTCTTGTCATTGATGAAATAAAACAAGGTCCAGGTGCTGTTCAGAGGGTGCTTCAGGACTGGCTCAGGATCCTGTGGAGAGAAAACATCCTCAATTGTAATTAATTTAGTATGCCTTTTCTATTTCATAGGCTCTGTATTGGTAAAAACTTTTGGTGGTGCTGAGCAACCAGGGGTTAGACTAAATAAGGGAAACACCTGAGAAATCCAAAAAATATATTTTAGTATGGTGTGGGTCCACCATTTGCAGCAATTACACTCATTGTTGTTGTATTTGACCCTGACTTGGATGGCCCCAGAACTGGGTCTAGGTCCCGCCTTGTGCCGTGAAGTGAGGCGGGGCCTAGACCTAGTTCTGGGACCAGCCAAGTTGGTCGCCCCAGCAAGTCAGCACCCTTGCGTCGTTTACAGGGTCTGCCCAAAGGTTGCCCACCGACAGGGATGTGGGCATTTCAGGGCAGGAGAAAAGATGAATGGTGTCGTGCATGTTTGATAGACAGAGTGGGCCAAGTGGAGAAGGGTATGTGGCAGGGTCTATTTTATTTAGATGAGAGAAGTAGCAGTGATTTGTTTGTGTGAAGTTGAGCAAGGTTCCTGTGTGCAGGTCTAGGTAGGTTAATTTCAGATAGGTGGATCTGTGGTGCAGGGATGTTTAGAATTTTATAGTGAGGAAGGGTTGCAAGATAGTTTTCTGTGATTGTAGTGTGGATGGTTTCGAGATTTGTTTGTTTGTGTCTTGTGTGGCTTGTGCAGGTGGAGTATCCAAGTTGGTGGTGAAACCTGAGTTGTGGAAAATGGCTTGTTTCACAAGACAGTGTGGGGGTGGCTGAAGGGTCAGGGTATGTAGTGGGTGGGTTGGGTTTTGTGCTTTCTGTCTGTGTTGTGAGGCGTGAAGTTTGAGGTGTTGTGTTAGGGGTAGGAGTTTGGTTTCTTGGTGAAGGTGGTGGATGTTGGTGTCTGCGGTACAGCCTGTGGCTATCCTGAGTGCTGCGTTCTGGACTGTTTGGAGTATGTTCATGTGCATGGGTGATATAATTGGTGACCAGGATGAGTTTGTGTATTCGAGGATTGGATGCATGATTGTTTGGAATGTGGTTGTGAGTAGTTCTTTTTGTTTTCCCCATTGTGTGGATGTAAGTGATTCGATTATTTTGATGGTGTTATTTGTTTTGATGTGAGTGTTACTAATGTGTGTGCTTAAGGTGATCTTTGGGGAAAAGGTAAGTCCAAGTATTTTAGGGTTGCCTACTGTTATAATGAGCGTCTTATTAATATTGAGATTGAGTTGTGTACTATATTTGGCCGGCTCAGGTGTGAAAAGAGTGGCAGTGCTTTTTGTTGCATTGAGTTGTAGTTGGTTTTCTGTGGTCCAAGTGTGTATGCTTTGTAGGTATGGAAGAAGGGTTTGTGCAGCAGTGTTATTGTCTTAGTAGTCGGACAAGATTGTTATGTCATATGCATATGTAATTATTTTAACATTGGTGGTGAGGGTATATCTGAAACGTATATGTTGAACAGTGTGGGTGATAGGACTTCGCCTTGTGGAATGCCTGTTTTGAATATTTTCTGTTTTGAATTGGTATTATTGACTTGTGTGAAGACTCATTTCAAGGTATTTATTCATACAAATTGTGAATTATTTTCAAAGGAATTTAACCATTATACAGTTAAAACTCCCACTAGCTCTTTTATAATAAACATTGGTGGCAGGGAACAACCTCTGACTTTCATCTCTAAAATCAACCATAAATGCTCAAAAATATTCAAGTCTGGTTATTGTGGTGGCCAAATGAGATGCTCAACTTCATTAGAATGTTCCTTGTACAGTTTTTTACAAGTCCAGCTGTATGGATTGGGGCATTATCTTGAAAGAGGGCATTCCCCGCCAGAAATAGTGGTTTTACCATTGGATGAACTTGGTCCTCCAAAATTCCTAATTTTAGGATAGTCATGGTGATTCTTCCATGAAGAGAAATCATTGATGCACCAGATTTCCAAGAAAGAGCACCCCAGATCATCATCCCCAAAGATGTTTTATGGTTAGAAGGGGGCAGCTGGGATAAAATGACATTTTGGGTGTCTCCAAACATAAACTTGGCCATAGGTTAGAAATAAGGTAAACAATGATTTGTCAGAGAAAATTGCATTTTCCACTGCTCAAGGAACATAGCAATGATTGTTAGCATTGCTAGAGAAATGAACACTATAAATTTTTTTCAATTATTTTATGTTGAGCAAACCTAAACTTTATGTTCAACAGTAATTTCAACTTTAGTATTAATTAAACACCAATTTTTTTGTAATTGCATAATTTAGCTTCTTATTTAACAAGAACTAACAACACAAGCCTGACCACTTCTAAGCATTAGCAAGAGAAGATGCCTCAAAGTTTGGGACATATTTCAAAGTGCTAAATCAATGTGTTCAAAAGACATAGGGAAAAACTAGACAGTCTTTTTATGAGGCATGTACTATACTGCTTATTCCTTGCTGCTTATCACCTAAAAACTATATAATATATACTTGAGAGAACTGCATTTGAAGGGTTTGACAACTAAATTACATGACAAAGACATTCTGATTACCGTAAAATAGGGTAGTTTAGGCCACTTTTAGTTTTTTTAACAAAAACCCCCAAAACTCAAAGTTAAAAATGAAAAATATGACCCACAAAAAAGAGCTATTATTTAAAGCCTGTCATAGAACCCCATCCAATTTTTTTATTTTTAGTAAAATAACTCTAGGTTTTGGTGCATTGTAGTAGAACTCTTCTAGTTACGTATGCAAATGACAAATTTGAGGAAAATGTCATAGTTTGCAAATGGGGGCACCGCCACCAAATGGGAGAACTTAGACCACCTAATGTCAGCCCTGACGGCTGTAACATAGACCGGCTTGGGAATTAGTTTAAAATTACCATATACAACATATTTCATGTTTGATACACCTATTAATGTCTTCTCTTCATGTTTCAGACTCGAGTCTCATATATGGTAATTTTAACACAATTTCCAAGCCAGTCAATATTACCCCTTCATGGCTGACATTAGGTGGTCCAAGTTCCCCCATTCAGGGGCGGCGCTCCCCCATTTGCATACTATGACACTTTCCTCAAATTTGTCATTTGCATATGTAACTAGAAGAGTTCTACTACAATGCACCAAAACCTGGAGTTATTTTATCAAAAAATATAATTGATTTCCCCACTTGGTTTAAGATACCTACCCTAAGAGCTGGGGTAACAATAATCATCACTTTTCAGCGCATTTTCTCATTTATAGAAAAAATGCACTATTGTGCTCGCCATGTCCATCCATCGGTCTGTCTGTCTGTCCTTGACCTCAAGTTTTTGTTGAGGAGAAAATGAGCTCTCTGTCACTCACTGCAATTAGTACTACTGAGTTATATTCTTTTGAAATTACATAAAAACTATGAGAGGCAGGAGCCAGCAATTTCTGGTCAGTGAACCTAGAGTATAGACCTGTATTTTGCATATTTCAATTCAAGTTTAATTTAGCTAGTAAAAAATGGCATCATTTAAAAAAATGTCTAAGTAACCCCATTTTATGTTACATCAAAAGATGTGGTTCAATTTCATTTGTAGAATAGATGACTGGCAACAATATTACTATTGAAGGCTGACAACTAAGTGCTGTGGCAAGGTTATGAGCATTGACACTCTGACAGTACTGTCAAATTTCAGTCACAAGACGCAAAAAAAGAAGTGTAAAAAAATTCAGACTTTGCTACTATGCATTGCTATTTTTCAGAAGTCACCAGTGAAAACTTTTTCAACAGATGATTTTCCAAATTTGCAAGTCAAAGTGTGGAATTGTTGTGTTTTATAAAGAATAAATTAAGCAGAGGTCTTAAAAAGCTAACAGAAAGTGGGATTTAGTACAAGTACAAGCAGATGTGGAATATATTTGTACCTACCTACCTACCTCTTGAGCCATAGAGCTTTCCTGCCATTTTAGGAAGAGTGGCCTGCATGGTGGCATTCTAAATGCCTTCAAAATGCCCATGTCCCTCAGGCTCTATGTGATAGAGAAGTGCAGAGGTCAAAAATAGGAGTGCACTTGTTCCAATAGGCGTGGGATCATGGTATCCATGATACTTTGTTGGTCTACTCAAAGGACTTAAAATTGAACTTATTAGTCTAAAAAACTTTGCTTTCACAGCTTTGCCACTATGGCAGGGTAGCTGCGCAGCGCGCAGCTATCCTGCATTGTGCACTCCGTCTCCAATTGCAGTCAATTTAAGCAGAACAGCAGCAGCAGAACAGCAGCAGCAGAACAGCAGCAGCAGCACAACTTTTTAATAAATATGGCAACATTTTGTGACGTTTCATCGTTGCTGACGCGTAGTGAAGTGTTTTGAGAGTCATGTGAAGGCAACAGAACTTACGTAACGCATACGGTTTTTTTTATAGTTTTTCATTTCTCGATGCGTCCTTAATGTGTCGGAATATACCGCGTTTACCCTAAGTATCTTGGATACCAGAATTATCATACATAAGAAATCTGATAAAATCTCAAGTAAATGAGGAAATTAAAAATGAACTGATTCTAAAAAATCACTGGTTTGCCACCATGCCGGTACCACTACCAGCATTATCATACTTAAGAAATTATCTTAAATCTTAAGTGAATGAGGAAAGTAAGAATGAACTGATTCTAAAAAAGCTCTGGTTTGCCACTATGCAAGTGGGGCAGCAGCAGCACTAGAGTGCTTGTCCTGCTACTATTGTAGGGCAATGAGCGTGCTGCCGCTGCTCCCGGCCTGCGTGTTGAAACCATAACTTGTAGCCATCCCACTACGGCACTACCTCCCCTCTCCTCTTCCTAGGATTCCAACATGGCAGTGTCAGGTGATCTTCTATCACCCTCTATGTTATCATACGTCACCCTCTTATAACATGTTCTGTACCCACATGGTAGAGTCACACTCAGTGACGTCATCCCTGTTAAGGCCTATATATAGCTCGATCTGTGCACCGCTCATTAGTCGCAGCGGTACTGCCTAGCCGTCATCTTGCTAGCCGCTCCTCCAGCACGTACTTGTGCTGTCTGTCAATCCCCTTACTTCTGTACTCACCGAGCCACTTTATCAATATTATAAGAGATCTAGTGTTAACCGTTCGTTTCACTGATCCTGCCATAGTCATACTTGGAACTAATAGTATCCTGACTCTCAGTTACTAATCTATCAGGGGTCCCAGAAATAGACCCCGGACAGCAGCGAGTCTGACGGGTCTGACTGTCATAGTGATATTCCTACTAGATGAGTTAGTTTCTACCTCACTGCTTCTCCACACTCAGGATTATGTACGTTTTCAGGAAATTTTCCCGCGCATTTTGACTTTTCTTAAGCCATTGCTGCGCACAGTTGGCGCAACTTCTGGCCATCCTCACTTGTGCGCACAAGCGTCGGTGCAGCGCGCGCAAGCGTCTGTGCAGCGCGCACAAGCGTCGGTGCAGGCCGCAGTGCGCACATACATTTTGTCAAGGGACGAGAGACAGAAAACGTATAATACTCAATATGCATTTAATTATCCATCAATAATCTATGATTTTCCTTGATATGGAAATTTTGTGAAAGTAAAAATCTAGAAATTTATTTTCGAAGAAATTCTATACAAATTTCTTATTCGAACTGACAAACATCGTTTGTTTACCTTCCATAGACCGTCCAGACGTGAGGCAATATTCTGTCCAGACGTGAGGTAAGTGGTGAATAACCAAGTCCTCAGAAATTGGGCATATTAAGTAAACAAATATTAGTGTTAAATGACAGATTTTGCTTGTTCTATATATACCATTAGTGCGCTGATAGGGTTATTAAAGATTATACGGTTAATGAAAGGAGTCAGAAATAATTTCATCATTGTAATTAATGAAAAATAGTTTTGAGTGTGAAATCTTTTGTAAATAGAATATGTCTAGACATAACTGTCATTAGAAATTCTTAACATTGTCTCTACATCCTTTTTACACAATGCGTGGGACCGGTCCGACAAAATCGCGTGAGCGTTAGTGTGGGTTACAACGTGGGCCAGCCCAGCCCTGAACCTGCCCTACACCTGCTCTCCCTTTAGGTACGTTTTATTTACTCAATTTGTAAGCAATAATTATGAAATTAAATACATGGTTTCACATGCTTATTGCGCAGTCGCACCAATTTTTTACATTTTTACCTCATCTCCATTGCAAATAAAACAGTAAAATGGGTTTAAATGGGCAAATTCAGTCTTGTAGGTACGTTTTATTTCCTCAATTCCTAACCAATAATTATGAAATTAAATACATGGTTCTACATGCTTATTGCACAGTCGCAACGATTTTTGTTTTCTTTTTTACCACATATCCTTTGCAAATAAAACAGCAAAACGGGTGCAAACGGGCAAATTCAGTCCCGTAGCTACTTTTTATTCACTCATCAAGGGACCTCAAGGTTAGGTCAAGTCAGCAAAGACCATTTTTATTACTAAAAAAATAACTTGGAAGACTTAACCCAGTGGTTCACAAACTTTTTCAGGCTGGCACCCCCTTTGGCTCCCTAGTGAATTTCTAGCGCCCCCCACAGACACATATAAAATCAAGCGCCTCTTACTATAAAATTTAGTTCGCTGTAATTTTAGAAGATAAAGGTTAAACATAAATGTGTATTCACAAATAAGACCCCATTTAGTGAACCAATGTGTTTTTCAGCTGTTTTAATTGTTCTAGCACTAGAAACCTAGGACATCTCAGGCAAATTTACGGCCGGATTTGTGGCCAGTCTCACGACCAATCTCCAAATTCAGTTATCAAAGAATACCTTCAAACTAATGAACGCAGCTCAATAAAACTTGGAACATGTATTCATCAGAACTTAACGGTGACATTTAGCTTGCAAAAATTTTTTTTAATATTACTTTCATTTGTGAGTTATATTGCGATACACGCCGAAATTCGCAGTGATCAAAGATTTTCTTCCTAACTACCAAACAGATTTGAATGAAATTTGAATATACATTCCTAACTACAAAATGGTGTTTTTTAGATTGAAAAAAAAAATTATTTTACCATTGTTTCGCACGTATTGCTGTTTAAATCATGAATGAAACTCGCGAACGAAGACACAATTGAAAAAATTTTCACAAGCTAAGCATCACCGCTTGGTATTTAGGACTGTAAATTCAAAATTTCATCCAAATCTGTTCAGTATTTTGGAAGAAATTCTTTGATCACTGTGAATTTGGCCTGCAATGCCATATAAGTATGGCAAAAACAATTGAAGGCAAAATTCAAGAAATTTTCACAAGCATTACCGTTAGGTCCTAATGAATACGTGTACAAAATTTCATCAAGTTAAGTTTATTAGTTTGAGAGGTATTCCTTGATCATTGAATTTGGAAATTGGCCGTGAGACCGGCCGTTAATTTGTCGGAGATGTAAACCCAGGAGAGGTTAAAAAATATAACTCTGTCCCCACTGCAGTGAGTGACAGAGAGCTCATTTTATCGTTGACGAAAACGTGAAGTAACTGACTGACAGACAGGCGGACAGAGGTATTCCTTGATCATTGAATTTGGAAATTGGCCGTGAGACCGGCCGTTAATTTGTCGGAGATGTAAACCCAGGAGAGGTTAAAAAATATAACTCAGTACCCACTGCAGTGAGTGACAGAGAGCTCATTTTATCGTTGACGAAAACGTGAAGTAACTGACTGACAGACAGGCGGACAGACAGACGGACGGACATGGTGAGCACAATAGTGCATTTTTTCCATAAGTGAGTAAATGTGCTAAAAACAGATCTGGGTGAAAAAAATCGCTGGGAGTCATGTGCTGCACATGTTGTGTACAAATCGTCAAACACGTCAAACAAACGTTCGAACTTCTGACTTTGACTTTGGACTGCCGCCCCCTATCGCCCCCCAAAAGCCCTCTTCTTCTTTACTGCCCCCCAAAATCGTTCCATCGCCCCTAGGGGGGGGATATTGCCCACCTTGGGAACCACTGACTTAACCTAACCTGTGAAGACTGTTGACTTCATAATAGTTGTTTTATGTGTTTTTTAATGACCAGGCCCACGATCTGGTATTATTCTGGTATGGGCCTAGTCTGGTATTATACCGGTACCAGAAATGAATGAGTGTGGTATGCATCCTTATGTACCTTAGGTACCATGCCTTTTTACGTAAAAAAATCATCTTGCCTGTGCAAGAAGCATGTAAAACTGTGAATTTTATTTCATAACTATTGGTTACAAATTGAGGAAATGAAAAGTACCTACATGACTGAATTTACCCGTTTGCACCTGTTTTTGAGGTAAAAAAGAGAACAAAAATTGTCGCAACTGCGCAATAAGCATGTGAAACCATGTATGGTATTTAATTTCATAATTATTGGTTATGAATTGAGGGAATAAAACGTACCTAAAGGGAGAGCGAGCCAGGCTGGCCCACGCTGTAACCCACGCTAACGCTCACGCGCTTTTGTCCAACCGGTATGCATGAGTCTCTTGAAGCTATTCATATTTTATTAATGTTTGTTGTTAGTCTATATAATTAACCTTCAAAGTTGCAAAAAATGAGAACTGAATTATTTAAAAAGAAGTGCAATGCCTGTATTTTTATTTTCAATGGGTTTGCACCGCACAAACCAATTTCTCCAGCTGGGAGGATGTCGGGGACTCGGGAACGTAACGTATTCCTGACATTGACATTCGGGTTTGTACGATTTGCCAAAGTCAGTCCTTCGTTGGAAGGAACGAATCTCAAGCCACCTACGATGTCGGAATATAGGGTAAACGCGGTATATTCCGACATCGTAGGTAATTCTGTCACCTCTCCTGCTTTTCCTTTATATTAAGCTTTGTTTTAGTTACATGCGTTCATTGATGGTTGAAATGGTGACGTCATACATTTGCGTGTCAAAATACTGCAAAAACACTAGGTCTTGGCCATCTAGTGGGAAAATATTGAGATCCAAAGAGAGACAATGCATGCCACGTGGTGAGATCATCGAAAAATGTGTCAAATTTGACAGTTGAAAATGGAATTTGAACACGTGGATGTCGGCAATACGTATCAGTTAAATTTGAAGCGCTGACGCAATACGACTCACCACGTGTCGAATATTGCCAAATGCCACAAAACGTGACAGAATATAGGGATTTGGTAGGACCGTCTACTTATGGGACTCAAAAATGAACTTGAGGGAGAGTCTAAAAAACTCTCTGCTTTGCCACTATGTGGTAGGTTTCCATTTTAAAGGCTTTTTAATAAATATGGCAACATTTTGTGACGTTTCATCGTTGCTGACGCGTAGTGAAGTGTTTTGAGAGTCATGTGAAGGCAACAGAACTTACGCAACGCATAAGGTTTTTTTTCATAGTTTTTCATTTCTCGATGGGTCGATGCGTCCTTAATGTGTCGGAATATACCGTGTTTACCCTATTTCATAAGGGATTTAATAAATTTGTGAACAAAAATTTGCCATTTTCTCATTTCTCACCAAAGAAATTGGGGAAAAAACATTAGAATATGGAATGGGTGGAAATGGGTCAGACCATCAGATTTACTGAAATTTCTATCATATTCATTAGTGGCTTCTATCTAATTTTCTACTTTGGCTAATAAAAAGTGCCCAACACAGCCAACTGGGAGTCTGGAACTCCAATTTATTGGAAAATTGTCATTAGAATCTCCAAGATAGGCCTAGCAGTAAAAAAATAGGAAATTTCCAATCATGAGTCCACAAGTTAAGTAGGCCTACCAGCCTTTTTTGCCTCTTTCAGTTTCACTTGTGGCTTCTGCAAGCAAGTCCTTAATCATGGTGGCAAATGGTAGGTCAAGTCTCAAGTGAGTCAAGTGAGAAGTGTCATTCTGTGTCAATGACAGACTGATCGATTATCACATCACTCTTAGCTACTCTTATTATCTTAGGTATACCTAGACATACACTTACGGTGTTAGCTTTTCAAAATGATAAAACTCCAATTTCTAAAAAATTTCACCTGCATGGCTGCATCATTCATGAACTATCACTATCAGTAGTTGTAACTTGTAAGGCCACTGAGGCGGATTGTTAAATCAGTTGCTAAAATAAAAAGTATGAAATAATTCTATTCCGACGACGGTCACGTTCACAATAAAAAATAGTAAGGATGAACTTACAGAGATCAGAGCAACAGCACCCTCTTCTCCATTAGCAGCATCGTTTGTTGGGGAAACAGATTCGTCCACTTCATTAGTTAGTAACACTGTTTCACTCATTTTAAAATTGTGGAAAATCGGCAAAATGTTATCAGCAACAGACGTTGGAACGTCCTTTTCTATCTAATTTGTTGGAGTGAAGTCAGACCCAAACTTGCGTACGCAGAGACTTGCGGTGAAAGAAAGCCAAGATTACAGTCATACCGGAATAGTTTCACTCAACCGAGAACACACGAGAAAGTGTTCTCGTTTACAATGCAAAATCATTTCAGAACAGTTTTTTAATATAAAAAAATAACTTCGCTTATTAAATGAGTCAATAATAAGCTTAAGGAAGTTAATTACGAAAAATTTTCATGCCAAAATTTATTTCCATAACAGTAATATACCTCCTTCAGTGAATAATCGTTTAACGTTGAAATGAATATGAAACGTCAAAAAATCGATAACGAAAATAAAATCGAAAGAATTTTCGCGAGCTTATCATCACCGTTGGAAGGTTAGAAACGGTTATTCAAAGTTTCGTTCAAATCTGTTCAGTAGTTAGAAAAAATTCCTTGGGCACTGCAAATTTCGGTCCGAATTGCTTCATAACTCGCGAATGAAGGTGAAATGGAAAAAAAATTCATAAGCTAAACATCACCGTTTGGTCCCAATGAATGCGTGTACCAAGGATTATTGACCTACGTTCATCAGTTTGGGAGATATTTCTTGGCCATAGAATTAGGAGATTGGCCGTGAGACCGGCCGCGAGTCCTGCCGTAAATTTGTCCGACAGCTGTTGAAATGACAGAGACTCAATGATAAGAATTCTATTGAAAATTTTATAGGGTGAAATTTTTCTGAGAAAATATGTTATTCATTGAACATTCATAGATAGAAAGATATGCTATAAACAGATATGGAAGCGTTTCTTTATGGAATAAAGTAGGAAAAGGAAACCCAGTGTAGCGGATCTCGCTACATAGCACTAATGTTATGCATAACATATCACTAATTCTTATATTTTTCATACTAACATAATATAACTAATTTTTATGTTTCTTATACTAACATTAATATTAACACTCACAATACACATTAAAGTCGTACATTTTAAATCATATTAAATAATTATAACATCAAGCCAAAAATAAAAAATCAGATATCTTTGCTCGTGATCTTAACAAAGATCTCAATCTTTTAAGCAGTTTTCTTTATCGTGAGATTCGTTTAGGGATTTGAGTTGAGCAATTATGATCGTGCGCAATCTGCACCAACGACAGAACAGTATTACATAGAATGAAGGATGCTGCTTTATTTTGGGAAAATATATCTTAATGACCCGCATAGCAAACTCGTGTGAAGAGAAGAATGAAACTGAGACGAATGGATTGCAACGATAGTGGGTCCCATTCGATCCCTCTGTCGCACATAGCGAAGGCTAGAGGAGTAGAAAAGTTTGCGTTATGAGTAAGATACGAAAACAGAAAGAAGTTCAATACGAAAATTATTCGAACTATTATATAACGCTATGTCTCACTTGTGTATCGTCGTTTCAAGGTTCATATCAAATAATGATAAATCTCATGTCCAGAATACCCATTTTTTTGCATTATTATTGTTGCAGTATTATTATTTTATTATTGTTTGAATCTCTGGCCTCCATTCTCACTAACCTCTTCCTCTCCATCAATCTCCATGCTCTCTCCAAATGTCGCTTTCTGCTCTCAGTCATGGCAGCAGTCACCTCTGTAGACAGACCTTTACTATCATTGCAATTCATTCGTCTCCCTTTCTCTCGTACATCACACCATCACCATCACCCCTCTCATCAAGTAATACTCTCATCATTTCCAGTCTCTCTCTCTCTCTCTCATATGCATTACACTCTATCGTCAGGCGCTCTACAGTTTCCCTCTCACCTCTGTCGCACATCAAACAAATATCCTCTCTTCTTTCATTCCACCTGTGTGTCCTTGCATCCATACTCAAAGCATTTCCATCCATACCTTGCATACTCAAAATGGGCAGAGTGGCCCAGTGTTTAGTGTTCAGAGTACCCAGATTGACGCAGAGAGGTGCGGGCTCGATCCCAGCTCTGTGCGCCAGTGTCTTGTCAGAATCGGCGAAGAGGCCGGGCGGTTAAGTATAGCAGAATTGTGGCAGTGAGTTGCGAGTTCGAGACCGCAAAATGCTCTGAATGTTCTGCGATGTTAAGAATCGGCGACAGGCCAACGGCCTAATAAACGCTGAAACCGCTATTATTATTATTATTATTATTAATGGTACCGTTGGATAGGGCAGAATGTCAGCTTTCAGATGGACTAAAAACAGGAAAAGCCAATTCCGAAAACTTTAGGAAAGACGCCCCCCTTAAGAATCGGCGACAGGCCTACGGCCTACTAAACGCTAAAACTGCTATATTGTATATAAGTCCACCCAGCGTGTACACTCCCGAAAAAAAGAATAAGCACATTTGAGCCCGGAAAGTAACAATCAGTGTGGTGCCTTTACTGCGTCGATACAAGGGTCAAATGATCAAATCCGAAGCGACGCTGAATTCGCATTTCACAAATTCATATAATTCAGTGTGCCAGAGCGGTGGGCTCAGGGCTGCAGTCAGTAGTAGTTGGCAGTTATGGGCTCAGATTGATCATTGAGTAAGCTTGGAGTTTGTATTACTCTTAGTATTCTTCGAAAGAGTTTAAATCAATCATAATTGTAAATAAATAATGGATTCAAAGGAATCGTCTAATCTTAAGCGCTCTGTGGAGAATGTTGATGAAGATGATAACAGACGCGGCAAGAAGAAACGTGTAAACGTGAAGGTATGTTAGGTTNCTGTCTCTTATACACATCTAGATGTGTATAAGAGACAGCCTCACAACAGATTCCATTACCTTGCAAACGACACTTGTCAAACTGACAGGGCGATAGTTGCCCGGGCAGCTTTTGTCACCTTTTTTGAACAATGTACAATCTCAGGTCATTTTTAGCGCATTTTCTCATTTATGGAAAAAAATTAACCGTTGTGCTCGCCATGTCCGTCTGTCCGTCCGTCCGTCTGTCCGTCCGTCTGTCTGTCCGCCCTTGACTTCACGTTTTCGTCGACGAGAAAATGCGCTCTCTGTCACTCACTGCAGTGAGTACTGAGTTATATTTTCTTTTCATTCCATGCTTCCATACCCATATGCTGCAAAATTTCACTCTTAATTCTTTTTCTTAAATTTTTTGACATTCCACTCAATCCCTGTTACTCCCTGTACTGTCATCAGCCATTCCTCTCTTGGTCTATTATGACCGGGTTAAGCCCATGTCTCATGTCACTCACATTTGCGTATTATTGCATGACATTATACGTTCCCATTTACTCAATCTCAATTTTCGCAGGTACATCTTTTGGGCCCAACGTTCATCAACCCTTCTTTTCAGTCTTACCCCAATGCTGCTTTAGTTCTGCTCTCTCTACACCTGCTCCATATCGACTAGAAAAGCATTGCTGAGTGCAGGCGGTATAAATGGCTAAAGATGAATGAGGTTGTGAATGTTGGATAGTCAGAGTGGGCTAAGTGGAGAAGGGTATGTGGCAGGGTCTATTTCATTTAGGTATGAGAGAAGTACGGTATCAGTAATTTGTTTGTGTGAAGTTGGGCAAGATTCCTGCATGCAGGTCTAGGTAGGTTGATTTCAGGTGGATCTGTGGTGCAGGGATGTTTAGAATTTTATTGTGAGGAAGGGTTGCAGGATAGTTTTCTGTGATTGTAGTGTGGATTGTTTTGAGATTTGTTTGAGTGTGTCTTGTGTGGCTTGTTCAGGTGGAGTATCTATGTTGGTGGTGAAACCTGAGTTATGGAAAATGGTTTGTTTCACAAGATGATGTGGGTGCGGCGGAAGGGTCAGGTTATGTAGTGGGTAGGTTTGGTTTCGTGCTTTCTGTCTGAGATGAGAGGCATGAAGTTTGAGGTGTTGTGTTAGGGGTAGAAGTTTGGTTTCTTGGTGAAGGTGATGGATGTTGGTGTCTGCAGTACAGCCTGTGGCTATCCTGAGTGCTGGCTGGTAACAAGTGAGTGCTGGTTCTGGACTGTTGCTGGTCTGGACTGGAACTATCCTGAGTGCTGGTTCTGGACTGTTTGGAGTTTGTTCATGTGCATGGGTGATATAATTGGTGACCAGGATGAGTTTGTATTCAAGGATTGAATGCATGATTGTTTGGAAATGTGGTTGTGAGTAGTTCTTTTTATTTTCCCCATTGTGTGGCTGTAAGTGATTTGATTATTTTGATGGTGTTATTTGTTTTGTTGCAAGTTTTGCTAATGTGTGTGCTGAATGTGATCTTTGAGGCAAAGTCAAGTCTAAGTATTTTAGGGTTGCATACTGTTGGAATGAGTGTCTAATTGATATTGAGTTGTGTACTATATTTGGCTGGGTCAGGTGTGAAAAGAGTGGTAGTGCTTTTTGTTGCATTGAGTTGTAGTTGGTTTTCTGTAGTCCATGTGTGTATGGTTTGTAGGCATGGAAGAAGGGTTTGTGCAGCAGTGTTAAAGTCTTTGTGGGAGGATAAGATTGTTATGTCATCTGCATATGTATTATGTAATCATTTTAATATTGGTGGCGAGGGTTATATCTGAAACGTACATGTTGAACAGTGTGGGTGATAGGACTCCGCCTTGTGGTACGCCTGTTTTGAATATATTCTTTTTGAATTGGTTTTATTGCCTTGTGTGAAGACTCGTTTCTTGAAGATATTGATTCATACGAATTGTGAATCATTTCCAAAGGAATTTAACCCATTATACAGCTAAAACTCCTGCCAGCTCTTTTATAAACAATGGTAGCAAGGACCAACTTCTGACTTTAATTTCTAAAATCGACCATAAATGCTCAATAATATTTAAGTCTGGTGACTGTGGTGGCCAAATGAGATGCTCATTTTCATTAGAATATTCTTTGTACTGTTTTTTTAAAGTCTGGCTGTATGGATTGGGGAATTTCCCTCCAGAAATAGTGCTTGAACCATTGGATGAACTTGGTCCTCCAAAATTCTTAATTTTAGGACAGTCATGGTGATTCTTCCATGAAGAGAAATTATTTGTGCACCAGATTTCCAAGAAATAGCACCCCAGATCATCATCCAAAGATGTTTTATGGTTATAAGGGGGTAGCTGGGATAAAATGACATTTTGGGTGTCTCCAACATAAACTTGGCCATAGGTTAGAAATAAGGTAAACAATGATTTGTCAGAAAATTGCATTTTCCGCTGCTCAAGGAACAAATTCTAAGGGTTTCTACACCACCAAAGGCTTTGGAGCATTTGCATTCAAAACCAGAGGTTTTCTAATTGCAGCCCTTTAATAGAATTACCATCAACCGGGGCTACTTGGGACAGTCCTCTGACACGGCGTAAAACTATTATAGTAGCAAAACTAATTGGAATATTGCAAAACTAAATACAGCGGCATAAACGTCAACATTCTTCCTATCCATGTAGGTAATTGATTTTACCACTCGGTCTAAGATACCCCAAGAGCTGTGGTAACAAAGATCATCACTTTTCAGCGCATTTTCTCATTTATGGAAAAAATGCACTATTGTGCTTGCCATGTCTGTCTGTCCATCTGTCTGTCCGTCTGTTTGTGACCTCAAGTTTTTGTCGATGAGAAAATGCGCTCTGTCACTCACTGCAGTGAGTACCTACTGAGTTATAATTTTTTTGGAATTACATAAAAACTATGAGAGGCAGGAGCCAGCAATTTATGGTGAGTGAAGTTAGAGTATAGACCTGTATTTTGCATATTTCAATTTAAGTTTAATTTAGCTAGTAAAAAATGGCATTTAAAAAAAATATGTCTAAGGTACCCCATTTTACAGTACATCAAAAGATGTGGTTTAATTTTGTTTGTAGAATGGATGACTGGCAACAATATTTCTATTGAAGGCTGACAACTAAGTGCTGTGGCAAGGTTATGAGCATTGACACTCAGACAGTACTGTCAAATTTCAGTCCAAAAGACGCAAAAAAAACAGAACTTGAGTAACGCATACGGTTATTTTTTTATAGTTTTTCATTTCTCGATGCATCCTTAATGTGACGGAATATACCGCGTTTACCCTATCCTGCATTGTGCACTCCGTCTCCAATTGCAGTCAATTTAAGCAGAACAGCAGCAGCGGCAGCACACTCATCATGCTACAATTAGTACAATAAGAGTGGAACAAGCACATGTTCCACTACAAGTGGGCATAGTGGCAAAGCAGAGAGTTTTTTAGACTCTTCCTCAAGTTCATTTTTGAGTCCTATAAGTTAATTAGACCGGCAACAGTAGGGTAAACGTGGTATATTCTGACATCGTAGGTAATTCCGTCACCTCTCCAGCTTTTCCTTTATATTAAGCTTTGTTTTAGTTCCATGCGTTCATTGATGGTCGAAATGGTGACAGTATATATAATATACCCATAGTCTTTGAAATGATATATTTTTATTATATTAAATTACATATATGATTTATTATTTAATTATATGATAAGCTCAACATGGATATTAAATAAATTTAATTTAATAGATAATAATAATAATCTTTATTATATTATTATAATATAATAAACACCGGGACGAGGAACTAATAATAATAATATTAATAATAATAATTACTTTTATTATTATTATTATAATTTTTATTTAATTTGATTAGGTATTAAGGGTAAAGTAATTAATTAACATATATTATATAATATAAATTTATTATTATTAGTATTATTATTATCATTATTATTATTATTATTATAATTATAATTATTACCCACCTCTACTGCCATCATGAATGCACTCATACTTTGCCATCTCTTTCATCTTGTACAATCTCAGGTCATTTTTTTCTTTTCATTCCTAGCTTTCATACCCTTATGCTGCAAAATTTCACTTATTATTATTTCTTCCATTTTTTGACATTCCACCCGGTCCCTGTTACTCCCTGTACTGTCATCAGCCATTCCTCTCTTGGTCTATTATGATCGGGGTAAGCCCATGTCTCACGTCACTCACATTTACGTATTATTACATGACACTTACGTTCCCATTTACTCAATCTCATATTTCAAAGGGAAATAAATTGGACCCAACATTCATCATCCCTTCTTTCCAGTCTTACATCAATGCTGCTTTAGTTCTACTCTCTCTACACGTGTTCCATCCCGGCTAGAAAAGTATTGCTGAGTGCAGGCGGTATAAATGGCTAATTCTTCACCACCAAGCCGTCAACAATATTGTCGTACTACTACAGCCTGGAGCTAAGTGTTACGTACAGTCAGTGGCTACTCACTCACCACAGTCAGGGTATTACTAGGGTATTACTCACGCAGTCCTACTCGAAAGTGTTTAGAAAGTAAAAGATTCTCCCTTCATATTTTCCTGGCTTGACTGACTCTGATCAACACATTTATTGGAGAACTAAAGTTACATTTGGCCGCTATGTAACTAGGATAGTATGAATATTACACGCGATGCATATGGAAGCGTTTATAATGGTTGAAGAATTTCCAATAATTCAGAAGGGCCTCAATCAATGTGTGACACGAGACTCATGGACATTTCTAATTGACGAATTTTTCTTCACCCGACCTTGCAAGTCTTGGAGTTGGTGCAGCTAGTTAACGACATAGACTTGAACTATGTCTCCGACATGATATTGTCTCCGACATGATATTGTCTCCGACATGATATTGTCTCCGACAAAATATTGTCTTCGACATAATAATATAACAGCAAGTTTTCATTTATTCTAAGGAACCATAAACGACGACAGATTTCAATGGCTATTTCGTGAGTCTAAATATTATTGATCAGAAATGTTTGAGTGAATAACGAGTTATTAATAAACTTGAGCGCTAATTCTAAACACTAACACTATTTGAGTTTTCCAAGATAATACTGTCATGGATTGCAGTTATAACGTATGGAGCTCTAATATTCAACGTGAATGCATCCAGGTTAGCATTGTTCCTTGTATGAATGTTTTTATATAAATTCCATGTGTGTTGGTTTGTGTTGAGTGTATGAGGTGCAGGTATCCTGGCTACCATGTTTGGGCGGGGGACTGCTATAGCGACAACAGGCCACCGCCGTCCGCTAGCCCGCCTCGGCCGCCGAGCGCGGCTCAGTGCAGCAGAGGAGGCCGTCTTGTTATGTTGGCTTGTTTGGTCCTCCGCCTCAGCAACTTTCAAGGTTTGTAACTTATATAATAATGGTTATTATCTTTTTCAGGCATACCATGTAATTTTTGATGCTGTTAGCCATAATCTTGATTTTATGAGATATTTTTGGAGGAAAGTCATTTGAATTTCAAGTTTTGAAATTGAATTCGATGATATATATTAAAATGCACGAAAATATTTTAGTTATTTGGTCAAGAATTTCGATATATATTAATCGCGAGCGTTTTCTATAAATCAACGAAGGTAGCATTTATGTTAGTAAGTGAAGGCAATTTCAACAAATTATTGATATTAAATAATTTGTTGGAACTATGTCTCCGACATGGTATTGTCTCTTCATCTAAAGTGCAGCGATTTTATTTTCCATAAAGTATTTAATGCATTTTTTGTTCCCCTTGTGTACGCTTGAGTGTGTGTGTCCTAGTGCTATTCGAGCGTGATTCCACTATTTTATCAATTAATTGATCGAAAGTCCTATTTTTAGGTTTGTCAGTAAAAATTGAAGAAGGCGTGTTTTGCCCAAAAAATTGTTACGGATTTTTTGCACAATTTTCTTTGGAAGAAAAACAAATTCAAATAGCCCGCCAAAACATGAAATGAATTAAATGAAAATTTTTGCTGAAATCTCTTTTCAAAATTCTTGCAGCTCAAAAATTAGCAACGGAATTCATGATTTGATATTTTGAGACTTGAGACAAGGCGATCATGAAATATGTGTGACCACTCATAGAAAACGCTGCTGTCGACGCTGCTATAGTTGCATACATTCAGTGCTCACACAATTGCTATTATATCCCCTAATTGGGATCTAATTCAATTTATGTCAAAGTTATTGTGCTAATTTTTTTGCATACGTAGATCGTTCAAAGTCCTCTATTTTAAATGTATCGAAAAAGAACAGTTTTTGCCCCAGTGCGTTTTGTTGTTTTTGATGGTAAATTTGCTCATAGCTGATATACTGCAGTACCTCTTCCTACAAGCCCCACACATTTTATTGCAGTACCTCTTACTACAAACCCACACATTCTATTGCAGTACCTCTTACTACAAACCCACACATTCTATTGCAGTACCTCTTACTACAAGCCCACACATTCTATTGCAGTACCTCTTACTACAAGCCCACACATTCTATTGCAGTACCTCTTACTACAAGCCCACACATCCTATGCGCGCCATTTGCACAGTGCCCACCCGCTAAAATTCTGTCCTATTGCTACACGGAAATCATTTATCAGTATACTGCATGACGCACAGTAATTTGTGACTTTAAGATTTACTTGAGGACGAGAAATATTAACGCCTACTTAGTGAAGGATGACTCGACATAATATTTGTAGACGAACATAACGTTTAAGGTTTGCTAACAGACTTTGCTTCCTCTTTGCAGGTCTTTCCAGATAAACCGAAGATAACCTATAGATTTCCCAGTCCTTATTTAAGTAACGTGGAGCATCATTATCCTCAATTTTAATACCTTACTGAGCTCATCAGTTCAGTCAAATTAAATTTCAAGAAAAAATGTAAACAGAACTTTTACCGAAAAATTTGTAATCATTCTCGCTGAATTCAGCACGAAATTTAGACTCGTAAATTTCGAGCTGAAGTTTTGGAAGTTCCTACGTCATGAAACTCAGACGACAACGCAGTCTAGGGCTGCTCCTTCTCATGGCCGCCTCTCTCGGTAAGAAATTTGTACAGAGAATTAAGACTTAAGTTATATAATCTAACATTAAAGAAGACATTCTCGCTTATTTAGAAATTGATTTTATCTTTAATCTGAGATTAGTTTTACCTACAGTAGACTGTATATATGAACCACGAATCCTCTGTGCAATTGCCTTCCTGACCTATTTGTTCGCGACAGTTTTGAGCCATTTGTAGGATATCACTACGTTTATTACAGAACCTGATCTCGTCCAGATGTTACTCCGTCTAAAGCTGATTTTTAGTTTGACGAAGATAACTAGACCCTCATATGGTCTTATTATCTTTAGATAGGACCTTCATGCATTAAAATAAGATAATTTTTATTATCTTATTTTATACAATAAAATAAGATATAATATTTATTTTTAAATTCTATAATTCAAAGAACATTCATTGTCACTGTCGAAAATCCCGACGCTATATAGATTAATGAGCAAATGCCTTTCACATTCAACGAAATAAGTTAGCGAAAGAACGCAAATAATTGTCAAGGGTGGCAAATATTTTTCAAAATCCGTGATTAACTTCTAGTTTCCCTTAGATACAAACAATCCAATCCCACGCGGAACACAAAACAGATCACGCACCTAGCGTTTTGTTGCGTGACCTACAGCGGAAACGCTTCATCGGTAGGACACTACCTAATACTTGGCCGATACAATGTGCGTGTAGAGCGCACAAAGACGTGTCCGCTTGCCGAATAATGCTCAATGGTTTAACAGATTAAATTATATGACGACTAGCTGCCGCCAGTGGCTTCGTAATGCACACACACGATGATTTATCTAAATATAAGGCGTGGTCGCTCCTGCATTGTGGGTGACTTCATATATTGTGCCTCACTTATACCAGAGGGGAGGGAAGGGCATTGTAAATGAGCCTCATGTTTATCTACGCGACTGAAACATGTCTTGTAGTGTGTGAATATTACCCATCATTTAACTGACATTGCGCGATTAAAACTATGAATGACATAATACTTTGACATTTTAATGAAACACGAAATATATTGGAATAAATATATCTCTGAGAGAAGCAAATTAATAGTTCGTAAGACTTTCCAATAACATCGCGATTGATTATCGTGCAATCATGAAAAACAAAATTTAATGTAATCACAGAACCATCGGGGATTGATTCTGATGAATTTCTTGAAACCTGTGTTCTATTGTAGCGGTACCACTTTTCCATCAGCACCTAACCTAATTGCAATGTCTATGATGGAGGCATCTCAAATTTTTCCTATGAGGTTCAAGTAAATATGTTCAAAATATATACAATATATCCATTTTAAGCTACGTATGTTCATTTGCAGCTGCGGCGAGAGAGTGTCAGCACAGGCCACGAGACTGCAAGGATGACTCGTGTTTGGTGTAAGTAAGCTTATACATATTTTAATAAGATGACAGAACAGCAATGTGAACAAATTTAAGCAGTAAGTAAATAGTAAGTTATCGTGATATGTTGATTCAAAATAATTAGTAATTTTCACGTTTGTAAAAATATATATTATAAAACTTATACAAACTTGAAACATATACAAGCTTAGCGTTTCAGCATTAACGTCTTGTAATTGTGAGACGTGTGACGGGAGATGTAAGATTTTGTCGCATTTCATTGACAAGTGTGCGAAGATCGGTACATTTTCCACTGTATATTCCGGCCCTGAAGACTTGTAGCTTGAAGACATTTGTACTGCCTATATACTTACATTAATTGCGTTTGAATTAATCCACACTGCAGTACATGGCAGTGTGGGGAGAACTCTCAGTGCGGCGCGCGTAGAGGCTGCGTCTGCCTGCCCTGCTACAGCGGCGACACCTGCGACGACTACGGTCAGTTTGTGGAGATAAAATCTACGTCCATCATATATAAAATAATTCAAGTCAAATCATATCTTTATTTGTGCCTGTATCTATTGAAAAAAAGCTACATGCATCATACAATTCAAGTCATATCATATCTTTATTTGTGCCTGCAACTTAATCAAGTTTAATCATGCAACTTAAGTCCAATAATAGTTCTTGGGACATTTTTGTGTATGATTCTATTTCAATATAATTGAATCGTATATATTAAATGAAACTCTGTTGAAATTTTGCTTCAGAAAATCATAATGATTATGATATCCTCTCTGCTTATAGTAGGCCGATACACATAAGTTTACCACAGAAACAATAATGCTGAAAGATATCCTCTCTGCTTGCAGTGGACAGATACCCAATTATGCTGCAGGAAGCATCCGATGTCTTCATCAAAATCTCCCCCGACCATTCAGGTGCGTTGATTTGTGAAGGCGTTGAAAGCTCTTGATTTGTGANTCAGGGCTGCCCTGCCAAGACCAACATAAAACACTTAATCGTATGTCCTTGTGTCTCAAGCGCATGTTGTTATAATATTCTCAGGGCTGCCCTGCCAAGACCAACATAAAACACTTAATCGTATGTCCTTGTGTCTCAAGCGCATGTTGTTATAATATTCTCAGGGCTGCCCTGCCAAGACCAACATAAAACACTTAATCGTATGTCCTTGTGTCTCAAGCGCATGTTGTTATAATATTCTCAGGGCTGCCCTGCCAAGACCAACATAAAACACTTAATCGTATGTCCTTGTGTCTCAAGCGCATGTTGTTATAATATTCTCAGGGCTGCCCTGCCAAGACCAACATAAAACACTTAATCGTATGTCCTTGTGTCTCAAGCGCATGTTGTTATAATATTCTCAGGGCTGCCCTGCCAAGACCAACATAAAACACTTAATCGTATGTCCTTGTGTCTCAAGCGCATGTTGTTATAATATTCTCAGGGCTGCCCTGCCAAGACCAACATAAAACACTTAATCGTATGTCCTTGTGTCTCAAGCGCATGTTGTTATAATATTCTCAGGGCTGCCCTGCCAAGACCAACATAAAACACTTAATCGTATGTCCTTGTGTCTCAAGCGCATGTTGTTATAATATTCTCAGGGCTGCCCTGCCAAGACCAACATAAAACACTTAATCGTATGTCCTTGTGTCTCAAGCGCATGTTCTTATAATATTCTCAGGGCTGCCCTGCCAAGGCCAACATAAAACACTTATTCGCATGTCCCTGTGACTCAAGCGCATGTTCTTATAATATTCTTATAATATTATGGTTCTAAAGTAAGACAACATATCGTTCTTAACCAAGCCAGCATTTGGTTCTAAGCCATGAAAACATATGGTTTTTTAGCCAAGCCAGCATTTTATTCTATACTGAGGCAACATATGGTTCTTAACCAAGCCAGCATTTGGTTGTAAACTAAGGAAACATATGGTTCTTATAATGGGCCGAAATAAGTTTCTTAAGTAAGCCGTTCTGTGGTTATATGCAAAGCCTAATATCAATGTGGTCTTGTCTTTTGTAGGCACGCGTTATAATTTAGGCAATTCAACCTTCGCTAAAAGTCACAAACCCCAGTTTGCATGGCTTTATGTAGAGAGAATGATGCTCTCATTTATAAAAACTGATCGAAAGTGAAGAAACGAGCGAGTGAAAAGAGCAACATGGAATGAATTAGAGTGAAGGTAGTGAATGGGGGGGTTAAATTTAAATTTAATAGAGTAAAATTTATTAAATGGAGTGAGATGGAATGAACTAAAGTTAAATGGAGTAAGCTAGAGTGAAATGGAGTAGCATGTAATGAAATTTGATGAAACAATTTTCCAGAGGCAGTTCTTTCATTTAGATTTATTATATTCAGACTTATTGATGTACGCTACGCTAGTATATTTTTAATGATTACACCAGTCGCTATTCAATATCTACTGAGTGATCGATAACAGTCTTTAATTTAAGTCTATTTATTTATTACTGTTGCTCGTTAACATGCGTCTACATAGCGATCGATCGCACGTGCTGGTCTCATTAAACCTCACGATCTTAGGTAGTCGCTCGTTTACGTCTACTTTATACTGGGCTACTACGATCGGTAAACACACAAATAAAAGTAAAACTACTGACTTTATATAACTGTTATACAGCTGCTGAATATATTAGCAATATATCAAGCATCTTTTCCGTGATAGAAACCCCTATAAATGAACGATCGCTGCAAACTTGCTAGCTGATCCACAATGAGCATCAATACATATCTATTAAGCAGCTTATAGAATGAAACTAATTATATTGAACTGTTGACACGTTAACTTGGAGTCCGTCGTATACATCTTTTAAAATTTGTTGCTGTTAATCGATGAGGAGGTTAAATGAAGGAAGAGTACAAATAATATGTACGGTGCAGTGAAACCTTCGGTCTCCACGGCAGGTTCGGTGTACCAAGTGAACGCAACGGACGACGACCAAACGATCAGCTGCACTAATATCGCGCGCACAAATCTGTTCACCGAGTGCCCGTGCGGAGCAATAGAGTACGGGCCTCTGAAGTTGATGCGCCCGTTCTCATCTGCCGATGAAAACCCGTTCAAAATGGACCCAGTGACGGGCGACGTCCTGATCAAAGACTCGGCCCTGCTGGAGCCCGGAGAAACGTACTACCTACAGCTGCAAATCCAGCGTGCGTCCTGATGATTTGTTTGCATCAAATTCTTATTATTTTCGTTATAATATATCAATGATCGAGTATTTTTTTAACCTCTAGATAATCGTTATATATGAATTACTTTTTATTTTCATTAATTTGACGTGTTCAGCACACATATTTTTATTCAGACTTCAGTAGTTAAATGCACCCAAAATGCTGGTATGAATTCAGACCAGTCATTTCCCTTAAGATTGAAAAAATATCTTCTGATGTGAATAATATTGATTGTCCAACAAAAAAATTGTTAATGCATATCATCTAATTCGACAACCAACTAACGCAGTTTCATGACATATAATAATAAATTCGATTTAGCCAATTCCCTCACTTTCTAATTCTGCTAAATTTTGTTCCGGCTTTGGCGCCCAAATAACAGAGTTTTCTTTCACAATTCTCTAGATAAATAGCATCCGACTGCGTTCCTTCCCTTAGCTTTTCACTCTGCAGAACAATTCCCCGATTCAAAATTTTTAAAGCCGGCAAAGCAACGCAATCATTTCCTTTACGAGCACTTCAGAGAGAGCGATCCGTTGTAATGATCCAAATTATCTGGTCTGAAGCATGTGATGAATACACTTATTAATGTTTTAATATCAGCATGGCTTAATATCTGAGCAGTGGTTTAACAATTTATCGGTACAGCGTACAAGCCGTCGCTGGCCTCAGGAGCGCTGGTCCTGAACCTGACGGTGGAAGTGATGCAGAGCGCGCCGCCCCACGCCGCTGAGGGCGACACCTCCGAGAGCGCCTTCCTGCACCACGACCACCCGGTGCCTTTGAGCCAGGTGATCCCTGCTGCTGGACCCCAGGTGACTGGTGCAGTATTGGGGCTCATAACTCATAACTCATAACTTGGCCAGGTGACTGGTGCAGTATTGCAGGCTCATAACTCGGCCAGGTGACTGGTGCAGTATATTGGGGGCTCATAGCTTGGCCAGGTGACTGGTACATTACTGGGGGCTCATAACTTGGCCAGGTGACTGGTACATTACTGGGGGCTCATAACTTGGCCAGGTGACTGGTGCAGTATTGCAGGCTCATAACTTGGCCAGGTGACTGCTGCAGTATTGGGGGCTCATAACTTGGCCAGGTGACTGCTGCAGTATTGGGGGCTCATAACTTGGCCAGGTGACTGGTGCATTATAATATACTAGACCTGGTGTTTACCAGTGATGAATCAATGTTGGATGAGCTTCGTCACGAGGNCTTGGCCAGGTGACTGGTGCAGTATTGGGGCTCATACTTGGCCAGGTGACTGGTGCAGTATTGAAGGCTTATGGTGATAATCTGTAGATTAAGTTCTGAATGCTTATGAGTACTTTTCCATAAAGTACCTGAAGATTTTTCGTTTTACTAACATATTTTACAACAGGAAAATTTTCGCTGTTCTCTAAATTTAATAATATAATGTCTTGTCTTGAAATATTCGAAATTATTAAAAATATCATTACTGAAAAACTTTTTGGAGGAATGAGGAGCAGAAATAAAATTTCATGGCACCATTAGAAGGCCTCGCATCATATTTTAAAACTAACTACATTTTTCTGTATCCAATCTACCATATCGCCTCTCATAAGTAATCAAGTTTGCCGAAAAATTACGATTTATTGAATGACGAAAGTTTCCTTTCATGAATTTACTAAAATGACCTTCTAAAACTTTTTCTATCTACCAACGTCATCCGAAGGAATAGTTCGACTCATTGAACATTTTTTCTAATGAATTCTCTACTCACAAATCGAACTTGTGTGAAAATATTGTGATGTGAATAAATTTATTGTTCTCTTCAACAGCCCAGCACATCGAAGACTGTGTCCAGGTCGAAGCGAGATGTAAGTTTTGCCTTACATACATTCGTTCAACACAATAATCTTCCCTACAGTTATTAAATAATGGGCTCTCAAATTCCATTATTTTCGTATGCATTTCAGCACAAAAATTACGTGCTCTAAAAAAATATGGGTTGGAGTTTTATGGAGAATATTTGTCTGTTTTTTATGTATCCTAATAAGTTTTCAAAATATAGTGAGTTGAGGTGAGTCTACCCCCGAAGAATCCGTTTCATGCCCTGAATTAAAAAGACTTTAAAATTTCAACGGCAACCCGCCTTCAATACAATAATTTTCAACTTAAATAATTAAAATTAAAAAACTGTACAAACGCTCATTTAAAGATAATCAAATTTCGTTTCAGAATTCGAAAGAAATTCGTTTTTTTCTGTAATATACAATTTTATGTCAGTTTTTAAATTTTTTTTTAACGCCGTTTTGTTATACATTGGGATTACACAATTACAAGTGGAATTTTCGGTCCAAGATAATTGGTTGTAGTGTGGCATGTATTATGGTTACGTTCCCATATAGGCTATAAACTTACGTATAGATTTATAATGACACGCATCCAACGCTGAAATAAACATTTAGGAGTATTTTAAAGATCAGCAAAACTACTTGAGTCAAGGAGCTCGAGCTCCTTGACTTGTGCTAGTTGTTCTTGATACATAAATATTATATTTTGAATAAAGGAATAAGTGATATATACAAAAAATGTTGTTCCTGCTGCTTGAATGTCTTTTTACAAACCAGACAAAAGGAACCGGTTCATCGGCTATCGACTTTGCGCTGACAGTCGTGGGCACTGACCCGACCACGGCACTCCTACCCGGCCAGTCCATCAAGTACAAGCTCAGCATTATCATACCTAAACTCAGTAAGACCAACGAAATGTGTAGATTCAAATAATTTTTCTAAAAACGTACATCACAAACACGCTGACACGAACCGTTCTGTTCTTTTTCATTAACCGTTTTCATTGCTATTCGTAACTATAGTCACGGAAACTAAAGCCGCTGAAGTCCTATGAATTTGCATAATTCGCCTAATGGCACTCTACCAATATGCTGTTAATAGAAGTCCTTTCGCATGCTGTTTATCGAAGCTGATTATCGTTGGCTAGAAACTTGGCAGCGCTCATCATAACACCGAGTTTTCCGTAACAGACTTCGTATAATATCCTGTGTTTGACTTGGAGTGTTTTGGATCGAACAAGATTGCATTCTCTTACATTTTCGGATGCACCTTCAATTTATGATCATTTATTTCCAGATTAAGTGTTTTGCTTTAATTCCGTCCATGTTGTTTTTTAAATAGATATATTTTTTATTAAGTAGGTATGCTTTCCGGGATCATTAAAATGAAATTTTGTCTACTGTTAGCAATTCAAATTTTGTCTAGCTTTCCCGCAATCACACTTCCTTATGACCTTATGATGCGTTTAGACCCGACCACGGCACTCCTACCCGGCCAGTCCATCAAGTACAAGCTCAGCATTATCATACCTAAACTCAGTAAGACCAACGAAATGTGTAGAACATGATATACGTTGCACACCATTGTACAAAAGTTTACTGAACTAAACTCGATTTTTTGGAATATAGAACAAGCTCCTCATCATCGCGACCAAGCTCGCTGAGACCAGTACGATCCCCCGTATGGGTTATCATGCATGCAACCTCATCAAACATTTCATGATACGCGGGGCGCTGTATATAAATTACTGTCTCTGATGCGTACACTAGTTCGAAGTAATAAATACATTAAATATTACTTATTTCTCTCAAAAGTATATCATTATTTATTAGTTGGATTTTTGTATGGCATTGGTTAGAAAAATGTGTTTCAAATAATTTTTCTAAAAACGTACATCACAAAAACGCGGTCACGTACCTCTTTGTTCTTTTACATTAACCATTTTCGTTGTTATTCGTAACTATTGTCAAGGAAACCAAAGCCGCTAGAGTCCTCTGAATTTACATAATAGCACTTTTTCGATATGCTGTTAATTAGAAGTCCTTTAGTGTGCTGTTTATCGAAGCTGGTTATCGTTGGCTGGAAACAGTCTTGGCAGTGCTTATCGTCACAGTAGCTTTCCAGTAACAGACTTCGTAAATAATATGCGTTTAAAAATAACTTTTTAAAAACAACACTTGTAAAGAATCCAGTGCCTCCGATATGTTGCACATATACAATGAATTCCTAATATTATTTTCAAATATTAAAAAATCAATATTAAAATTTTTTTTAATATATGAAAAAATTAAATTGTCAAAATTATTTATTCTGTCAATCGATTCGTGCATTGTCTCCGACTTTACGCAAGTGCGCAAAATTTCAGATCGATTGGAGAGGTAGAAGTGTGTTAAATATCGATTATAAGTTTTGTCGCAGACAAAATTATTTTTACAATTTTTTTCATATTACAATTTTTTATGTTTAAAATTATTTATTCTGTCAATTGATTCATGCAATGTCTCCGACTTTACGCAAGAGTGCAAAATTTGAGATCGATTGGAGAGGTAGAAGTGTGTCAAATATCGATTATAAGATTTGTAGCAGACAGACAAATAAACAAACAAAAAAGTCAACAACAAAAAGTGAAGTTAAAGAGAAGTGTTGTAATATTCTGTGTTTGACTTAAAGTGTTTTGGGTCAAACGAGATTGCATTCTCTTACTTTTTCCGTTGTATCTGCAATATATGATCATTTATTTTTAGATTAAATGTTTTGCTGTCATTCCATTCCTGTTGCTTTTTGTTTCTCATATGTTAATTTCTTATTAAGTAGATATGTATTTAGGGATCCTTAGAATGAAATTTTGTCTACTGTTTAGCCAATAAAATTTTGTCTAGCTCTCCCGCAGTCACACATTCCTATAGTATCATGCCTTCACTCTTCAGCAAATTAAATTTCCTTAGTTTTTACCCAATCCCAAGGGTAATTTCCCTGTACACAAGGAAATTACCCACCTAAACTAATAACATTTTCATGAGAAAGTAGGGAAAGTACCTGGTGATGCTATTCTTACACAGGTATGAAAACGAGCGTGAGCACCAACTTTTATTATATTTGTCCATTATTTTTTATTATTATGAAAAATTAAAAAATTTAACAACAATGAAATAATAACTTGAAGAAAAAAATCTTCAGCCACAGCCATGGACCTTCTGGTCGATATCTTCGTGAGGGACGCCGTGTCGGGCATCACGCCCTTCGCGCTCTGCAACTTACAAATTACGGCGTTCGGCTCCCTGATCACGAGTGGCACGGGCGGCGCTCTTACAGCGGCATCTTTCACACCCGACATCAAGGAGAATGCTTTCCTCTCTGGAGTGGTATGAGAATGCAGTTCAATATTATCTGATTATACAATCACAGAATGGTGCTTTTCACTGGGTATATGGCTTCAGTTATGACGATAAGGAGCTTTCCTTACAATAGAATAACCATATTCACTAACATTTTGAAATTTTTAATTGAACCTCCTGATTCAACATACCAGACTGCAATGATATGACATATCGTTAAAGATATCATACTTTCGAATTTCGTAGCCCATTTGCTGAATTTTACTCAAAGAATCGTGCATAATTGCTTCGCTTTCGTGCAGCAACAATCCTCAGTTTAGTTGGCAATATTCACCATATACGACTAATCTCATCCCACATCACAGAAAATAGCTTTAGAATAAGAATTTACTTAAAATTTGTTGTATTTGAATCTCGCAATACATTTATTATATTTGCGATTCAGGTGGACCACATGGCCATTTATATTTTGCCCTGTCTGCAAGAGATTAACATACCATTGCTTTTCTTTCGCTCCAGAACGATCGAGCAACCATTGACTTCAGCAGTGTGCTGAACAACCCGGCCATCAATTGCGCTGGACCCTTCACTAACAACACCATCGAGATCACCTTCACTGCGTTACTGATCAACAACCCTTCCTACACCAACACTGCAGCCAACGTCACCGTCGGAGCCACGTACGCGGGGGGAAACGTGTGGCTCGCGATGATGTCCTACAACTACGATATGACTGCGGTGAGTGCACCATCGAGGTTACGTTGCAGTACCTCCTCTCTTAATGTGACGAGTTCAGTGTGCGGGTAACCACGCTACCTCTCCCTCCAACCCCGACTACATGAACGCTGCGAGGACTATGCGCTGTTCACACATGCCATATTTATTCAGTTTATACGGCCGTTAAATCTTGCATTCCATGTTCAAAAGTGGAAATCGTATCGCGTTATTTTTGTGCTTCAAAACTTTATTTGGCATTACTTACGTTGAACAAGTCGGGGAAATGCTGCTGAATGTGACCTGCTGCTACACCACAGCGTCACGCCGTGAGTGTTCTACAAGAGGCGAAGTTATGTCACCTGCTGCTTATCCCTGGTATCCTTATTATTTGTTTGGGACATAGAAGTCCCAGGCCACGATGGATCGCCGCCTCTGATTATCGTTCATCCGCCCTCATTTGGGCCACCTGATGAACGATGCTGCTGCTTGCTTCTCGCCACTGGTAGTGTTGCAGGGGAGGTCGATCTGGGATTGTGCTCAGGAACACGTCTAGTTGTCTCTTGAAGGTCTCCAGGGTGAACTCCCCCTCTCTTAGATCCCTTGGNCTTTCCTCTCTGGAGTGGTATGAGAATGCAGTTCAATATTATCTGATTATACAATCACAGAATAGTGCTTTTCACTGGGTATATGGCTTCAGTTATGACGATAAGGAGCTTTCCTTACAATAGAAAAACCATATTCACTAACATTTTGAAATTTTTAATTGAACCTCCTGATTCAACATACCAGACTGCAATGATATGACATATCGTTAAAGATATCATACTTTCGAATTTCGTAGCCCATTTGCTGAATTTTACTCAAAGAATCGTGCATAATTGCTTCGCTTTCGTGCAGCAACAATCCTCAGTTTAGTTGGCAATATTCACCATATACGACTAATCTCATCCCACACCACAGAAATAGCTTTAGAATAAGAATTTACTTAAAATTTGTTGTATTTGAATCTCGCAATACATTTATTATATTTGCGATTCAGGTGGACCACATGGCCATTTATATTTTGCCCTGTCTGCAAGAGATTAACATACCATTGCTTTTCTTTCGCTCCAGAACGATCGAGCAACCATTGACTTCAGCAGTGTGCTGAACAACCCGGCCATCAATTGCGCTGGACCCTTCACTAACAACACCATCGAGATCACCTTCACTGCGTTACTGATCAACAACCCTTCCTACACCAACACTGCAGCCAACGTCACCGTCGGAGCCACGTACGCGGGGGGAAACGTGTGGCTAGCGATGATGTCCTACAACTACGATATGACTGCGGTGAGTGCACCATCGTGGTTACGTTGCAGTACCTTTTCTCTTAATCTTACAACATTAAATCCTCTCTTAATTTGACGAGTTCAGTGTGCGGGTTAGACTCGCTACTTCTCCCTCCAACCCCGACAACATGGACGCTGCGAGGGCTATGCGCTGACCACGCATGCCATATCTATTCAGTTTATAAGCCGTTGCGATCTTGCATTCCACGTTCAAAAGCGGAAATTGTTTCACGTTATTTTTGTGCTTCAATGCTGCTGAATGTCACCTGCTGCTACACCACAGCGTCACGCCAGGAATGTTCTACGAGGTGTACAGTCATATCACCTGCAAAGCGAGGTTTTCGATACATACAACCCACCGCCGCATTTTCGTATCTCAACCGACTTTCTGGATGTAATATGCAGAATCTATTATTAAATATCATCGGTACCCTTAATATTAATAGGTGTAATTCGGCAGAAGTTTTTCTTTTATGCAAGTTTGATTGAAGACCAGAGCACTCATTTTACCAATAACCTACTTATTGTTTTTTCAATGAGTCGAACAAAATTTCTTTCTGGCTCTGGGAGATCAAAAAGCAGGTTACCAAATTACATTTCAATGGAATGAGACGTTTCAAAAATGCACTTTTTATTATCAAGCAGGTGAAGGTTTTGCTACAGTTGAAATTGAATTTTTGGAACAAATCAAGGGTCTTAATTGTGGATACAATTTGAAATCTAAGTTTAAAATTGCTCTGAAACTAATTTCAGCGTCCGGACGACACCTGTAGTTCGGAAGTTGATAGCTGGAGACTCGCTCTTGTATCCTTGACGGAGACTCACTCGTTGCTAGCTGGAGACTCGCTCACCTACGGCCAGTACATGAAAATTTATAAACAACGTTAGTTTCTTGAAGCAGTCCACATTTTTACAGGGATTATTATTCATGGCAAGGTTTCAGATGGCCGCCGACTCAGATTCTTAGGTTGTTGACTTGTTCGTGTTTTGGATTACACTGGAGTAACAATTGTGACATTGAACAGCCGTTTCTCCTACCACCTGAGACAAGCTCACAACCACAACCAGACTAGGTCTCAAAGCATTACAAACAAGCAACTTCATCTCAAGATTATCGATGAATTCAACATAAATTTTTGTTTATACATATTCATAAAATATAGGTTACAGACTTCTTCAAAATATAAACTACATTGGTCTTACTAGCACGACCTTAAGCCGCCGATTCACATGCCATCTACAATCTGGAGGACCTAAGAACCACATGCGGGAAGCTCACAATGAGACCATCACCCGAGCGACATTGGAGGCCTGCACCAGTATAGTTATGCGGTGCCCTGACCCATCGAGACTGGCGATAGCTGAGGCCCTCATTATCAAGAGCGAGTCTCCGGCTATCAACCCCCAAACTACAGGATTCGTCCGGACGCTGAAATTATTTTCAGAGTAATTTTAAACTTGGATTTCAAATTGTATCCACAATACCAATAATTTATACTAAAGTAATTTCCAAAAGTTCAATTTCAAGTGTTGCAAAACCTTCACCTGCTTGATAATGAAAACTATATTTTCGAAACGTCGCATTCCATTAAAATGCCATTTCGTAACCTGATTTTTGCCGCCAGCAAGAAGTTTTGTTCGACTCATTGAAAAAACTAATTAGAAGATTATTAATAAAGAGCATGCTCGGGTTTTCAATCAAAATTGCATTAATATTAAGAATTAACCGTATCGATAGCCCCAACTCCACCATGTCAATCCTCCAAAGCCTCTAAAGTTGCTGCCAAAACCCAATACCAAGCAAGCGTCAGAAATTAAATAATGTGCTCAGCGCCTCTATTGTTTCCCTCTACAATTTCCTCTCCTACCCCGCTCACTTTCCTAGTCTTGTAGCACCACACCACACCACCACCACGCAAGTGGCAGTATATGCATCATTATGCTGCACCACTACGCGTAGTTTAGTCAAACTATTTTCGACTGAACTCCAGCAAAATGAAAGCCGTGCGTGTGCCATCAATGGGTCAACAGTCGATGAATTTGTTTTTTGAGGAGCTAAAACATTAGATATTCCTAACGTGGATGCTTCCTCTCAATTCTTCATCAAGTTCAATTATCAAGCTTTATTATGGAGATTTCCTATAATGTGCTGGTTTAGTGTGTTAGAATAGATATTGTTTGAATATACCAATGCATTTCCAGAAATTAGATAATCAAAAATAATCACCTGTATTATTTTTAACATTTGCGTCGCCCAGAATTACTCATACCCCAGCAACATAACGCTGAACGGCCCCAACACGGCTGCCGCATACTCAGGAGCCACCTTCACTATAGACGCCACCATCACAGACCCCATGGGGCCTTTTACCTTGGAAGTCAACACTCCAAATATGATTTATGTAAGTAAAATATCTCAAAATCATTTCATGTAAAAGAGAAGTCATAAAATTCATAGCCCACCCGATTTGCACCGAACGTTATAATTTTACGCGAAATTCGACAGATATAATAATTACGATTTAAATTCGACGTTTTATTACCATAATGGCTTCCAAAGTATCAGTAAATAAAGTTTTAAACTGCAGAGCTATAAATCAAATGCTTCAACGAATAAAGATTGCTTATAATGTGCCTGCACATAGAAGTTTAAACCTTAAATTTTCCCCCGCCAATACCAGAACAAATTCACGGTGTCGAACTTGGCGATCGTGAGCGTGGGTGCCAACCTTGGCTGCGCCGGAACCCCAGTGCCCGAGTATGAGTACTTCTACTCTGTAGACAAGAGGACCTACCATCGAGGCGTTGCAAAATTCGACTACGTCTTGACGGGACTCGTGTACCGTAAGCAACGCTCAGAAATAAATTCAATAGTCCAAGATTACTAAGCAGCAATGAGCAGGTAATGACAGTTATTTTGTTCAGGTTCAAACTCGTCAATTCGTCTCCTTCAGAATATGGTCGACATAAGTCGAAACTAGCCTAATATTTTCTATATACGACATGCTTCACATGGTTCTATTTAGTTCTAATTTAAAATTGAACTTTCTGTGAAGATTAGAAGTATACTAAAAACATTCATCATAGTACAGAAACGAACACTTGTATACTTTCTATTTAAAAAAAATATAATATGCAGATGTGTAGGTACAAATACTATATCCGATAATAATCGAAAAGAGTGAAAATATTTTGCATACGCATCTTGAAAACACTACAAAATTTCAAGTTGCTGACATTTTACCATCGCACAGCTGATCTTGTCGCTGAACTGAACGATCCTGGCAATAAAATTCAGCTGGGTTTCACGGTGTTCTTCGTGGACGTCGCCGAGACCGAGAATGTGACCGTGGGCGCTGGCATCACCATCGGCAACAGCACCTTGTGGACCTCCCTCATCAACGTCACCATGGGAGCGCCCATCACTGTACCCAACACCGACTGCTGCTACACCACAGCGTCACGCCGTGAGTGTCTAAAAGCGGTGCAGTAATGTCACCTGCTGCTACACCACAGCGTCACGCCGTGAGTGTCTACAAGCGGTGCAGTAATGTCACCTGCTGCTACACCACAGCAGAACACTCCTGTAGAACGCTCCTGCTACGTTCCGGAAGGCAGGAATCATGATGGTCCATTACATCCAGGGCAGTTGTGGTCTTCTGCAGGCGACCCTGAAGAAATACAAGAGCATCTAAGCAAGGTCATGTCAAAGGTGAATCAAAACGCTAAACGATAAATTTCAAGATTCCTATTGCAATCCCTTACAACATAAATTTTGACTGTAAATTTTCGTGTAATATAGGTTGCAGACTTCTTCAAAATATAAACTGCATTGGTCTTACTAGCAAGACCTTAAGCCGCCGACTCACATGCCTTCAACAATCCGGAGGACCTAAGAACTACTTGCGGGAGGCTCACAATGAGACCATCACCCGAGCGACATTGGAGGCCTGCACCAGCATAGTTATGCGGTGCCCATCACACAGCTGATCTTGTCGCTGAACTGAACGATCCTGGCAATAAAATTCAGCTGGGTTTCACGGTGTTCTTCGTGGACGTCGCCCCGGCCGAGATAGTGACGGTGGGCGCTGGCATCACCATCGGCACCAGCACCTTGTGGACCTCCCTCATCAACGTCACCATGGGAGCGCCCACCACTGCACCCAACACGGCCGGGACAGCAACTTTTGCTGCTGTGAGTATCTACATAGCCCGAACAAGCAGGAATAGCAGTGTTTAGTGGAAAACCATAGTTTTCTCTTCCATAGACAATCTTGTAATTATTTTCAAAAATAGTCTATTATTCATTTATCAGGCGTCTGCTCAAAGTACAGTTCTATAGCTAATTCTCTCTCTCACTCAGGGAGCGAGCTCGGGGCTTCAATAAAATTTTTTTATCGATTGTCACACAACCAAATAGTCTGAAAAATGTTTAGTTGATAAGTTCCAGCAAAAACGTTGTCATCTGCGTTAAGAATTAGTCACGGGGAGATTATTCTTATGCTTAGTGCCCTTTGCAACGTCCGTTCTGCACACAGCCATACATCGTGGGCGGCAACGGGTCAGTCGCTCAGTACGGAGTTGTCACATACGCTGTGCCCATCTCCATCACGAGCGGCAAGGGCGTCAAAGTCACGTGCACCGCCGCGCCGCCCGCTGACCGTGAGTAACGCGGCTCGTGGCCAAATAATCTCACGAAATTGTCACTTAATGAGCGCAATTAAGTGAAATATATCCATGTAAATTGTACAATTATTGAAGGATCTCCATTTATGCCCCAAACTCTTACAGCACCGTAATTTTCACCGCATGACTAGTTGATGCCAGCCAAACAAATTATAGTCAAAATAGTGATCGTGTTCCTACCATTATGGAATACAAGGATGATTAGATTTCAAATGAAGCATATACAAAAAATTGTTAAGCGCTAGTACAATAGCAAGGACGACCGTTTACGAGAACTTTTGTCTCGGCAGACAAAATTACTGGCATCATGTGGGGCAACGCGGGGGCTAACATCGCACTTCGCCCCAACCTGAGCGAGGGGATGGTGTGGGACGACACGATGGGCGTCACATCTTGGACATTTTATATCAACTCTACAGGACAAGTCAGTTCCAAAACTTCCAAAACATTATTTTTATTAGGTTTGCTGCTCTATGCCAATGCTAAATAGAACTAAGGGTGAAATATCCGTTTAATAACAATTTAACAAATTATTTAAAAGCTACGATATTATTGAGTCCTGAAACTTGAACTTGAGTAGTATATTTCGCTGCGGAAGTTTGACAGGGGTATAAAAATTCAAGAATTTATAACTCAAGAACTTTTTAATTCAAGAATTTTTAATTCTGGAAATTTTATTTAGAATTTTTAATTCAGGAACTTTTAATACAAGAATTTTATTCCAAGAATTTTAATTCAAGGATTTTTAATTCTAGAATTTTTAATTCAAGAATTTTTAATTCAAGAATTTTTAATTCAAGAAATTTTAATTCAAGAATTTCATTCCAAGAATTTTAATTCAAGGATTTTTAATTCGAGAATTTTTATTTAAAGAATTTTTAATTCAAGACCTTCTAATTCAAGAAATTTTAATTCAGGAAATTTTAATTCAAGAATTTTTATTCCAAGAATTTTTAATTCAAGGAATTTTAATTTAAAAATTTAATTTAAGGTTTTTTAATTCAATAATTTTTATTTAAATAATTTTCAATTCAAGAATTCGCGATAAAGAAAAATTCATGCATTTTTAAATTATGATTAACGCCACATGTTTTTTTTTGGTAAAAAATCAACTTGTTAAGTGCCTTAACATTGACTGAGCTTAATTCTTCAAGATCGTTCATGTTGGAAGAAAAACATGCAACCATGACTCAAAAGATGCAAGATACGTTTAGCAGTTAGGATTATATCTCTCGTAGATACATACATCAGTACCACCAATGCTTAGCTATTAGTAGTTGATCTCACGTAGATACATACATCAGTAACAGCAAAGTTAGCAGTTACATAATAGTAGATCTCACGTAGATACATACTTCAGTAACACCAATGTTTAGCAGTTAGTAGTAGATCTCACGTAGATACATACATCAGTAACACCAATGTTTAGCAGTTAGTAGTAGATCTCACGTAGATACATACACCAGTAACCCCAATGTTCTTATGCATTGGCTTCAGATTACGAGCAGTGTTCCTGCTGACACAGTGGTTCTTGAAGTGTCGGTGCAATATTTGGGATCTACCGCGAGACTTGACGTAACTTTGTCCTGCGGGTCAAAGGTCATACTGACGGGAGCTACAGTAGCGGTGAGTAATGGTTGGGTAATTTTTTAACAGACGTGTGCATGTAATGGAATGGCAATACTAGCGTATAAAAGATACATGTGAGGACTTTGCAGGAGATCGTGCATAACCCCTAAGACTATCGACGGGGAGAAACAGCGATAAACCTCAACGTCCAAGGAGAGGAATCGTAATTTTAATATGAGGCAAAAAAACTATTAGATTTTTTAGACGAAACGAAACCTATGTATTATTTCAACTATAACAGTCTCATAAAATGGTTACAATACTCACAAATCAGCAGTGCCCCTGACGTGTCGCAAACAATGAACAATTTTGTACAGTTTAACGATTTCAAAACATGGGATGACTAAGATTAACCCACAAGGTAGCTAAGGATGGTCAAAGCGGTCAGAGTAGATGCCAAAACATACCCCATACTAACACCAACTAGATATTAGCATTTAGGTTCCTGATAGATGCTTGATAGATACCGAGCTTCATGGAAAATACATGAGAAGAAGAACAATACGAAAATGATCCGTATGCCCACCCACCACACCCGCAACAAGATGAAACAATGACCCGCATGTCCCCTATCACACCCGCAACAAAATGAGACATTAACCCTTATGTTCCACCTATTACACCCGGAAAAGGATGTGATAATGACCCTTATGTCCCACCAAAAAAAAACTCCGATAAATCGATAAGGCAGTTTTAAATTTTAAACACAAGGACGAATTGAATCCATAAACCGCTATCATGTAGTACGTAAATTTAATGGAGTTCTGCAATGACTCCATGTTATGTCGGAGGAATGATAATCGACTGCATCAGTAGCTTCTTATTTCTTCGTGATCATTCGCATTGTGCCGCCAGTTTATTTTGACACAAGAAATCCGCGCGCTAACGCATTTTCGAACAAGTTTTATACTTTTGCTTCCATGTTAAGAGGATTGTAACGAATGCTGTAATTTACTTCCGAAAACTGCTACATAACCTGTTTGGTGCAAAACGATGAACAATTGTGAATATTCCAATTCTTTTCATATATGTGCTGCTATTAATTCTCATCACTCTCTGAACTCTGGACGTTAAAGGCAGGAGGAACGGCAGATGTTTCCGTCACTATGGACCCGATCTATCCACTTGACATAACTTGGTTCAAAGGAGATCAGCAGGCATTGCTGGTCAAACTCACCTTTCCACGTGAGTCGGTATAATCCATCCAGGATTTTATTTTTTTTTTGTACGGCATGAAGGGTGAAGAAGCTCAGCTCAATCTTTGAGTTGGCACTACCTCATTCACCCCAACGCCCCAGACGCTGTACCCTGGATGGTTCTCGTGTCCTGGAAATATATAACTATCCGGTTATATATATAACTATATATAACCTGCGTCAGTACTTCAAAGGGAATACTGGGCTATGAAATAAATGAAGCTAACATTTAGCTGCCTGGCATTGGTTAAAATGCAGGGAGAATTGTATAAAATATTAGAAGTTCCTCCTTAGAATGTTAAAAGCTTTAATTGATAATGTTCGGTCTTAAACTAAAAGAAGCAGCTCGTGTACCTATAACACTCGTGTCTAGAACACTGCGCAGAATAACTGTTCAAACTGTGCAAATTTTATAAGATGTTTAATGAATGGCACAGACTTGTTGCATCATTTGGAATCTCAGTAGTTTTCTAAACCTGTCCTAAGCTTTCGTGGACAAAATATACGTATCTTAACTAATGACGAATCTTTATAATCTCTACTGCAGTTTTTCGATAGCCAATTGCCTTGTAATGCAAACAATCACCAACGTCTTCCTCTTAAAGATAGGTGAACGACCTATAATTCTTAAGCACAATTTTTTTTGTAAACTTACATATTATTTTTGAACATGTGCTGGAGTAGCGGGAGGCAAGGCCTACTCCAACATGACCATCGAGACATCAGGCGACTTCGACGTTACGGCATTTGGAGCACAAATCTGCAAACTGGAGATCTTGCGTTCAGGATTTGGAGTGCCCACTCTTGGAGGCCGAATGGACCTTTTAAATAAGGCCGTTAATTTCTTCGAAATGTAGGTCAAGTTTTGAAAATGATTTCGATTTAGCAACCAATAAAAATCAAACGAAATTGTTCAACTTTATTACCTGTGTTATTAAAGTGTATGCATTTTGGAATTAGAATGATGTATCAGCAGACGTGAATCACAGCAATATTTTTTTTCGTCTACGGAAATTGGTGTTGTTTGAGCACGAAATATTTCAACCATATGACACCTTAAAAATTGTATTTAATTGCCTGTCTGTAATCTTCAGTTCTGCCTCCTCACTCTACAACGACGGAGGCAAGATGTTGGTGGGTGCCATCGCTGGGGTGAACCGCGGAACTGCGGCCGCTGCTGGGGACAACGACGTCGTCCTCAGGATGACGTACTTCCTCCCCAAGAACCAAACTACCATCACAAGTTTGCGCTTTCGGGAATACATTTCATTTAATGGAATGAATTCCATTAATATTAACTAATTAATTTTTAATTGAAATTAATATAATTTAATTCCATTAAATTAATTGCATTCCATTTAATGGAATGCATTAATTTCGGGAATGCATTTCATTTAATGATGATATTAAACGAAGCATAATTTTTATGCTTATTAAGAAAATAAGCTCACATAAAATACGAAAAAGCGTTTATACTCAAATTCAATAGTTGTTGCTAAAATGCCTGGGTGAACATCGATAGACATTTTAATGAAAAATGTTTTCCTTCAGTGGAGTGAAATTTTTCGTTACTCATTTTTATCATTGACCGAAGATTCATCAGCAATACTCCATATATAGATTAAAGTACCACAAATAATGTTTCTCTCTCGAAAAGAGTGCCAATCAAAAGTACAAGACTAAAAGTTATAAATAATTTTTACTTCATATTCTTCGCTTACAGAAAATTAATTACGCTAAAATAATGCAGGTTTAACTTACAACTTGAGCATGGGAATGCTGCTCGACTCTAACTTTGTATGGGCCGGCATGCTTGGCTTCAAAACAAGCGCAGCGGCCCCCACGGTCGCGGCAAGAATCATTTCGAAAATGATTCCTCCTGTGCTGACGACTTACCAAGTTGGTCAGCCTATCCTGGTCAAGGTGTGTGACTGTTTAATATGAAAAAGTTCGAGATAATATAGACATGCATTAGGTCGAAGGATAAAATCAATAACAATAATCTACCAGTACCACAAGCGTTTCGAAATTTATGTTAGTTTACTGTAACTATAAACGAGAGGCCTACGATCAATTTCAGCAATGAAGTACCTACCAATAAATATTCAAGTATCATCACGTGAACAAAATAGAGGAAGTACGTCATTGAGTGAAGTAATTTGCTTAAGTGATAGTCGGGAATGCGATGACTACAACATTCGGCAGGAAAATCTTATGGTAGAGAGCATCGATACGAAAAATTACTCAGATGACTTCAGGAGTTTTAATTCCTGGCAATCGTGTTAATGAACCTTATACACAATAACTGACACAGCGGTCATATCAAAGTTTATCAATTAAAACGAGCTTATGCGGTTGATAACATATGATCAAAATTAGAAAATTAGCCAGTGGTAAAATCGTTGATAAACACGCCATGAAACTTCAGGAAAAATATAATGATTAAATTTGTTCATGTAGTGACCCTAAAACTGGTTACAAACATGTCGGTGCAAGCAAGATAAGGGTCAACCCTATTCGTCGGTGCAGGCAAGATAGGGTTAAACCTATTTAGATGTTCGTGGTATTCCTTAAATCTATGAGATCGCATCGGAGACCCAATAGACTGTTAGCATAGCACAAGTCTCACCCCAAATTTAAACGCTTTCAGAAGTATCTACAAGCCGAATTTAATGCTAAGATTGCGAACTAGGTCTTGGAACTTGCCCTAGCGTTGAACTATTGTTCGGGTGCAGCAATACACAGGGACTAAAAATTTATATATAACAAATTTTTGCTGGGTTCCTCCGTCGAATTCAGTTCAAGCTTCCTCTTAACTAAAATAAAATTTATTTGTGTCAAAATGATTAGCATTGAATTTTTCCGAGTGCGTGAGGCATAACTCGCTGAAATAACCTCGTTACCTCATTATTCAGTTCTACCTGAAGATGGCCCCAGGTAGCGTGGACAAGATCTCGCTAGTCGTCCGTATGGCCAGTAACAGTACGGCGGTGCTGTCACTCTGCCGCATTGTCATCCTGGCCATTGGTAAGATGAAGCAATCTCGCCCTCAAACAGTTTTTCCCTCAGGGGGTTGCACATTATGGGTCTATCCAACTTATGTAAAGTTCCTAGTTCAGTTGTATTCATATTTTAGAGTTTCGCAGAGTAAGACGCATAGGCCTGGGTTCGAAAATCCTGTAGCCTGGAAAATTTTTCCTTTTTTCGCGGGAGCGAACATTTTGTGTATTTGGTTATGAGTATTTTGCCTGTTTAATAATCACTTCGTGGAGCAATAGGAATCAACTTACGATGAATCATTATCTTATTTTTCCCTGAAGTGTAACTACAAATATTTAGTTGTGCCGCAAACGCTGCTTGCGGAGATGTTTCCATTACATTTCATTTTACAATTTCAGCTTGAATGCGTATGAGTTTATTTGCAGCATCATTTTTTTTCGATAAGTGAATGTAAATTAATATAATGCACATATATGACCTTCGTAATAATTATTGCATTCCACGTCTACGTTATCGATATTGCCACATAGCTCGTCTTTCAGGATACATTTATTTCCTGTACAACTTTTATGTGTTTCATGTTCTTAAAAAACGTCTTCGACTCATTTTTTCCATTTTATTAACTTAGAAAACATTTTCCTTGCATTTTGCTAAAAAAAATTTATCATACAATTTCAATACATTTTCCATGCATTATTCCAGAAATTTCCATTCACTGTTTGCATTCAGAATAATTTCCTATTTGCTTCTATAAATTCATATATTTTAACACGTTTCCATTTACTTTTCGTACATTTGTAAATTATTCATTTGTCTTTCTTTTTATCATCAAAATATTATTTTTCAAGTTTGTATTTTGTCTGTTTGGATTTTTAAATTTCTATTCAAATCCCGTATCCACAGTGCTTCATTGATCCGGAAAATGCTAACCCAATCGCTCTAAAACTCGATATTTTTCCTGACTTTCACATGCAAAAGAATTAGGCAAGATGACAGCAAACTTTGTAATCCAATACTTAAATTCAAATGGCTTTCACACTTTTAATTGTAATGCAAAAGAAATTGCATTTTTGCTCGAGAAACATAGTGATATTTATTTTTTATTCTTGAGAGAAGTCAACTTCGGAATAAGCCGATCCATTCGCAAATGAAATTGGCATTCATCTTGAAAAATGTTTCGGTGCATTGACCCCGTGCAGGCAGCACCTATCCGTGCCTGGACCCTGAGCCGTACGGTAAAGAGCTCACCAACTTTGCTCAATTATCAATGAGCCAATCCTTTCGCAAATAAAATTAGCTATTAATCTTTAAAGATGTTTTGGTGCCTTGACGCCGTACAGGGAGCAGTTTTCCGTGCCTGGACCCTGAGCCGTACGGTAAAGAGCTTACCAACTTTACTCAATTATCAATGAGCCGATCCCTTCCCAAATAAAATTAGCTATTAATCTTGAAAGATGTTTTAGTACATTGACGCCGTACAGGGAGCAGTTATCCGTGCCTGGACCCTGACCCGTACGGTAAAGAGCTCACCAACTTTGCTCAGCCGAACACAATCATCCACGACCCTGTCACCTGGGGACTCAAAGCCACCGTAGATTTCGGAGTACTACGCAACGTCGGTCAGTTCCGCTTAAGATCTGTGATAATCAGTCTATTTAATTTGAAGTTATCTCCTCATTCATCAAATAAGATGTACATTTGATGAATAATAGTTTATAATTTATTTAAATAATAGATGGTGGTTCCAAGCAGGTAATTTGTTCGATGTCGAAGCTAATTATTCTTAATTAAATGAAATGTAATTATCAGCCAGCTTTGAACTGTGTCACCTAATCGTAATTATTCTTTTTTTTTCTTTCGTCACCTTACATGCAGGCTACCAAGCGTTCTACGCTAGCGAGTTAGCCGACAGTGATGCCATCGTGTTAGGTGTGTTGGTCAAAGGGTTGGTCGTAGGAACTGATAATGTGACTATCGACCGAATCAGCCTCGGCGGGAAAACATCTTTCAACACTAGTCTGACCATCGCTGCAGCACTATCGCCCGTGAGTTTACACGCGCTGGTTACTAAATCTAATTAATAACGAGATTTATCATTCAATTCTTTACACTCCATTTAACGTACATATCATCTATAAGTGTATTTTGACATAAATGAAGGCTAAATAAGAAACGTAAATCTTTTGGTTAACAGCTAAAAAGAAAACTGGGAAAATAATGTCTGTAATTTGACAGTTGATTGATGAATTTTATTAATTGGTTAATTTTATTATGACTATACCTCACTATGTGAAAAAAAATACAACGTCAATCTAGGCAAAACTTGAATTCTCTACTAAGAAATATTCATATCAAGAATTGCTCTACTACTCGACAGGCGAACACCTTGACCGCGGCTCACTGGGTACCTTTGGACGGAACAGCCGTCGCCTACGATGGCGTAATGAAAATAATCGACCTGGTCTTGGATGTGCCTGTTGGGTATCGACAGCCTCTCATTGTTAAAATCAGCAACGACAATTCACTCAACATGGAGCTGTGCTTCGCTGTTGTCGCTGCAGTGAGCCTTTCTTTCATTGTAGGAAATTTCGGGTGTTAGAATTAAGCCCCGTGCGACATTAAATGCATTACAATTTACGGTGTTGTGAGCTTCCGGTATATTGACGCTGTAGTTTCGCCATGTGCGTAAATTGGCGGCTCCATGTTCGCGTTTCGTTCTATTTCGCCGAGTTAAGTAAACGACTTATTAACAGCCGCTCTATTCTCGGGCAACCGTCAGGCGAGTGTGGGGCGAGCGTACTTGGCATCTGATAACTTTCAGTGCGGAAACGGCTGAACCTTAAATTTAACATTGCGTTAAAATTGCCTACCCTTCTTCCCCCCTTGTAGGTGGGGAAGGGATTCACATTTCGTGAGTTAGAATTTTGACTATGTTTTCTCCGAAAACCTTATAATTCGATCGATCAGGAAATATTTTCTATCAAGTTTTCCTGTGTTCTCTTTTATAAACAGTGAGCCAAGAAAACTCTCCGAACTGTTTCAAATTAGTCCTTAAGCTTCAATTGAAGAAACTGTCCGGTAGTCCAGCGGACTACCGGACAATTTCCAGCTTGAAGTAATTGGCCTATCTTATCAGTTTCACATAATCTTAGTTTTATCACTAAACAGGTGGGAAAGAACGTGCCGTGTGTAATCCCCCATATGATCGTCCCGGTTGTGGCAGTGAAGGCCGCAGGGGAGGAACATACCCTGAACCTCATGGAAACGTGTTACTACGATGTCGCCCCCGGTGACAAAAACGAGAGCACGGTGAGTGTTACGAAGCGAAATCATTACTGACCTCTTTTTCACGTGATACAAATTAATGCTTCTACAGGGTCCGCCATATTTATGGCAACGCAGGTTTTTTGTTATTTCTCAAGGAAACAAACAGGTGCATTGTTTTTTTATTGGATGAGCTAGTTGCCAAGAATTACCTAAACAATTCTCAGACATATATATTTTTTATTGGATGAGCAAGTAGCCAAGAATTACCTAAACAATTCTCAGACATATTTATTCAATATGACCACCCTTTTTTTTAATGACGGCCTCCAATGTACGCGGGAAAGCTCCACAGGAGACATGCAGCATTTCTTGAGGGATCAAGTCCCATTCTCGTGTCAATTTAGACTTCAAACTATCCAAAGAATCATGCGGTGTTCTGCAGACTCTACTATTCAACAGCATGGACCGGATAACTGCCATTATAACATCACCTCCAAAAAAACTAAAGCGTCAACTTTCAAATCACCCCTCCCAACATGACTGCACTGCGCACAATAAAAATTTTACAACACAACGTTCAAACCTGGAACTACAAGAAATTCGCGCTGTCCAATATATACAATAACATCGACCCAGACAGAGAAAGCCGTCGCCAGCATCGCACACCGCATCATCCCCGGTATCACGCATCATCACACGACAGAGAGAGTCGTCCCCAGCATCGCACACCGTATCATCCCCGGTATAAAACCGACACACGAACCTCTTCTAATCCAGACACAATATCAAGCTACCCTGCAACACATATCAACTCATGGCCCTTCGATAGCTCTCAATCGCCAACTCATCGCTCTGCGTACACAACTCCAAACCGCTTACCAACGCCTCCAAACAACAACATGGCAGAAACTCATCACCATCAAACAAAAGCACCTGGTCCCACCGGGATAACCTTCCTGCAACTCAAGAATCTCCCTCGGAACATGATCCAATCAGTGATCATATTTTCAATCAGTGTATATCCGCCGGTTACTTTCCGGATTCACTCAAACACGCAATAATGATATTCATCCCAAAACCAAACACATCACAACATCAAGCAAAGAACTACTGACCAATCTCCCTCCTAGACATTCAAGGCAAGTTACTAGACAAAATACTCAACAACAGACTATACAGCCACCTCCAGACACACAACATACTAAACCCGAGACAACACGGATTCCGAAAATATAGAGGCACACACACCGCACTGGCTACACTTCACGAGACCCTTGCCATACACTCCCCACAAAAGCACAAGATAGACCTCATCCTACGTGACGTTGCCAAAGCTTTCGACCGTGTGTGGCACACCGGCCTAGCCTACAAAATCTCTCAACTCAACCTGCACCCATCATTCACGAAAACACTGATTGATTTCTTCACAGACAGAACAGCTTCCATTAGGATAGGGACATACCTGGCCTCCCACTAGACTTGCAAACGGGAATCCCCCAGGGTGCTTGCCTTTCACCCACGTAATATATAGCTTCTACACACACGATATACCACCTCCAATACCAAACACCGACTATATATTGCCTTTGCAGACGACATCACCCAAATCACTGCAGGAAGATACCCCCATCAACACGCAGCCCATCAAACACAACACGCTATACAACAAATCAACGCATTCGAAAAGAAATGGAAAATAGAGACCAACACAAATAAAATCAAAATTCTACCTATTGGCCGCAAAAACACATCTGACATATTCATCGACGACGAGCATTTCCCATACGCAAATAAAGGCACAGTTCTGGGTTTACAAATAACAACTCACGGATACAATGCACAAATAACAGTACATCAAAACATAGCCCGAAACAACCTACAAAAACTCTACAGATTCGTTAACCTTCCTCCCCGCCTGAAACACAGACTATATATGGCCTTCGTCCGGTCATCACTAATTTACCCCACCATACCGCTACACACTCTATCCCGATCGACAATATCCAAACTCCAAAAAGTACAAAACCGAGCCCTCAGATTCATAACCAACACCCACTGGTATGATTTCATCACCTCTCAAACTCTCCACGATCGATGCAATATACCGACGATCAATACAGTCCTGCACGAACACGCCCGCTACATCTGGCGCAAAATGGAGATCTATGAACCCGAACTTTTCAACCAACTCACCTTTCCACAGAACATCACTTATAGTGAACATCAACGGTTCCAAAGCTCCAAGCTGCTGGCATTGGGCCCAACGCCTCCCCCATCTACAAATAACGATGCATCAAACAACACTAGCATTGGGTCGCCCACCCCACCACTATACACATAAATACACAGCGGACCGTGCTGCACCCGGACGGTAGGTGTAAATGATCACGCCAGGGTGTGGATGGTTCCGAAACATCACACACCGTCTAAGACATCACCAGAACACTAGCATTAGGTCACCCACCCCACCACTAAACACACAAATACACAGCGGACCATGCTGCACCCGGGCGGTAGGTGTTAATGATCACGCCATGGTGTGGATGGTTCAGACAGAGAGCGACACCCGACATGAATATAGCGTGGCCCAGTGGTTAAAGTTCAGAGTGTCAAGATTGGAGCAGAGAGGCGCGGGTTCGATCCCAGCTCTGTGCGCCAGTTTCTGGTCAGAATCGGCAAGGAGGCCGGACGGTTAAACACAGCAGAATAATTTATTGTAGCAGTGCGTTGCGAGTTCGAGACCTCAAAATGCTGTGAATATTCTGCGATGTTAAGAATCGGCGACAGGGCTACGGCCTAATAAACGCTGAAACCGCTATTATTATTATTATGACCTTAGACTAACCCTAGCAGCCCTAAAACACCCGCTATATCCTAAGCGTTCCACCGCCCATCATCGTCATCTTAACCAATATCATCAACGAATGAAGTAAATAAACAAGGATAATAAGCTAACGACTGTAACATGAGAGCGAAGCTCACAACATACTGAGCACATATTACGACATTGCCCATTGAGAACAGCATCATCAATACATCATAAGTAAATATTGAAACACAACCAAGCCCACAGAACTCCACACAACTATCCAAAGCCGTGACGGGTCCCCCCCCCAAACCCTAACAAAACCCCTAAAACCTAAAACCAACCCAATTATGCGCAATGCGCCTTTTCATCTTCTACTGTCCTTTCCATTTCCCCTTCTTCTTTCTGGCCACCCTGCGCCACCTCTTGTTCTTTTCCACTCTTTCATAGTGGCACCGCACACACACACACACACACACACACCCACCGACTCTACTCTCTAAAATAGCCCACACAGAAAAGTCGAGAGGATTCAAATCAGGACTTATTGAGGGCCATTTATTTTTGCTAATGAACGTTGGGATGTGACCCTGAATCCAGTTTTGGGTCATGTTTGAGCCATGTGATGGGGCAGAGTCCTAAATTACCTAAACAATTCTCAGACATATATATTCAATATGACCGCAGACACGCAGCATTTCTTGAGGGATCAAGTCCCATTCTCGTGTCAATTTAGACTTCAAACTATCAAAAGAATCATGCGGTGTTCTGCAGACCCTACTCTCTAAAATAGCCTACACATAAAAGTCGAGAGGATTCAAATCAGGGCTTATTGAGGGCCATTCATTTTTGCTAATGAACGTTGGGATGTGACCCTGAATCCAGTTTTGGGTCATGTTTGAGCCGTGTGATGGGGCATGCAGAGTCTTGTTAAAAACTACACGGTGAGCCGTTGAAGTGTTTACGAGCCCAAGGTAACAACACAGCTTCCAAAATGTCCGAATTTCCGAAATGTATCGCCGACTGCTCAATTTCACTCCTGAGGGGTCAAAAACGAGTGGGGACCTCCCATTGGCGGTTACCGCGGCCCAAACCATCACTGACATGTGATTTTGACGTCGTGTTGCTGTTCTGGTTGCCACAGATCCACCCCGACTCCAAACTCTGTCATTTTGACGGGTAACGCTTCGTTCAATGTAAAATTTTTTCTCATCACTGACCACCAAGTTGGGCAACGTGTAATCCTCAATGAGATCCAGAATGTGCTGGCATCTTTCGAGCCTCATTCATGACGGTTTGTTAGTTCATGCCTTGTTTGCATCTTGTAAGGGGAGGCTTTGAGGTCATCTTTGAGGACTCTACGCGTTGATGTCTGACTGACTCCTGCTTCTGCAGCCAATTTTGCAGTTGAGCGACGAGGGTTTCTCCTCAACTTCTCCCTCGTGTTTTTGACCAATTGTTTTGTTCGGACACTTCGCTTCCTTCCTTAACCAGGTCGATTGCATGTTTCACCAATTTCGTTGAATTTTTTTACCACCTTCCACACAGTTTCACGACGAATTTGGAGCTTTTTGCAATAACTGAATTACTCTCGCCCTTTTCATGAAGGGTAACAATTGCATTTCTATCGACTGCCATAAGTAATAGTAAATTTAGACACCTTAGACTTCTGCATTATAAAATAGATGAATTAGTAGATGATATTAAGCTTCATTATAAAAGAAAAGTCTCCTAGAAACCAATTTATTTTATATAGCAAACATCCGTTGCCATAAATATGGCGGACCATGTAATAGAATGGTCGTCTATTGAGCAGATTATTCGCTAGAATCGGTTTGATTCTCCAAATGAATCTGAGACTTTGCACTTTCACCTAAATATAATTATACGAGGGTCTACGTTCGTTATTGTTTATTGTCTGACCTGAATTAATGGCCTTTATATCATTTTCTGAACATTTTCAAATTTCAGGATTCATATTTATCTTTGTTTGATCCATTTTCACCAGATAAAGATCAGAATGGGCGTACAGTTTACAAAAATTGGTTCATCGGGAACACTAACGGCTGCTATACTTGAAAACGCTACGCCCCATGCAACTTTGGGTTCAATTGCGTACGTTGTTACAAAATCCTCTTCAGCCTTCGACCCCAGCACCATCAACACAACCACAACAGGATTTTCAGTCCAGCTTGTTGATAACACAACTACCAATATGTATCCTGGACAAATAATATTCTCCGGTGTCAACATCGTAATCCCTCCTGCCACCACGGGTTTGCTTGAGGTAAATGTGTGATATACTTGTGAAAATAACATTATTTTTAAGTTCTAAGATGATGATAAACAGAAAATGATTCTCCTACGTGGTCAGATTAGTGTCATGGCTCCTATGACCTTGGGACGAGCGTACGCTACCGTGCACAGCCTGCGCTGGGGCGCCAAGCAAGGCAAGAACATCGGCTGTATGCTCGACATGATCAACTACGACGTGAACTTGCTGCAGAACTCTTCGCTCTCCCAGCCAATGATACACACGTCTCAGACTGACACTTTGGTGGCTCAGCTCGGCTACATCACCAACACTGGTGAGATGTACATACACTCGAAACAATTGTCCCTGTATCACGACAGTTCGGCGACGTAATCACTGCTGTCACCAAGAACCTACGCATCGTTCGTTCTTCAGCACTGGACCTGGCTGTGCTCACGACGTATTTGAACTTCACTGAAGTCCCAAGCTCTTTGATCTTCAGCAAAGCGTGAGCTCGGCAAACTGCCCATGAGGCCAACCTTTCAATCATTAAAATAATAAAATTTTTACCTTTGAAGGTATATTGTTTCAATTACATATGAAAGTTCATGCCTCGGGATCATTTGCCAGGAGAAAAACTTGTCAGCAAGATACAGAGCTTCATTATAGTTAATCCAAATTATTGCCTGTAACATTTACTCGCATAATTAATCGCTAATAATAATCTCAAGGTAACAGACGGCTCAGAAGATCAACTCGATTCAACACATGATGCCTGGCAGCAAATTGTATCACAGCACCAAAGTTATTTCGAATATCAATAGCCGAGCGTCTAAATTGCAATCCTATATGCTGACAATTATTTATGGTTTAATTTTCATTTCAGTGCAAATCCACAACTGAAAATGACCTTCCGCGTGTCTCATGTGATGAATTCTTCGCGACAAGAGTTGAACGGAGCAATTGTTCGGGTGCTGCTACCGAAGCCAGTCGAGTTCGACAATCTGACGGACACTTACAGTAGCAACATCACCGCAAACTTCACCAACAACCACTATCTGGACTTTGCTGTGAGTTAATAATCAGCTAATTGCTTTATCATATCATAGCTTTATATTTTACTATCAGCTAAACACGGTGTTGCCAGAGACTTATTCGAGCTTTGTCCCACCTCTGTCTGGTTGAGATTCAAAAGAACCGCGGCCTTCCTTTTTCCGGTTATAAATTGTTCGAGCTTTGTAAGACCGTTGTCCAATCTTAATTATAGATTCGTCCGAGCTTGCTTCGCCCCTAATTGGCCAGGGATGGATACCGCCAGATTTATCACCAATCCCGCCTTTCAGAATCTTGTCATCATCAATCAAGTTAATAATATTGAAAGTGACGATGTTAATTAAAGCAAGATCCGTTTAATGTTGGATGACACTGCCACCAAAAATAAAACTTTGTTCCCAGGTAGTATCCCGACTCGATAAGGATTATGGATACGCGCTCGATCAATTTCTACATATTTCCAGCGCCAGACTCTGGCCGCGCGAACACACTTCCATAAATACATGATTGATAGCGTAACTGGTCAGAACGTTCGATTGAACCGAAACGAACGAAGTTGGTCAGAACGTTCGTTGCTTTCTTCTGCAATATTAGTTACGGTAGTATTAAAGCGACATTTACGCTTGTTTAATGTATTGATTTCAGTTGGATGCATGCTGACAACGTTTAATCATTAATTTTTAGGTATTTTATTGTCTTATTTGCTCTTAAGCTAAGCATTATTTGTATGTTTCATTCACGAGTATAGAGACTTTTAAGTTCTTATCAAAAGGGCCACTCGTACATTACCTTCTTTCTTAGATCTCGAACCTGTTCTTCACTGACTACCTGGAGATGAACGTGACGGTGAGCATCGACCCCTTCAATACAATGATCAAAGGACTGGGACTGTTAGATGCCGCTGCCTTGGTACGCATCGTATGTACCACGTTCGCGGATGCGGTGCCCAAGTACTGCGGCACCACTGCCGTACTCCCCTTCCAGATCGACGGCACAGGTAAGAGTCTCCAAGAGAGTCGTCATTTTGTTAGGACTGATATTCACTTCAAAAACATTAAATTAAACATTAAATTAAACTGGTTCGGTTACCAAAAAATTTTAAATGCAGACTTCATCATTTTATTTATAATTTGTTTTTCTTTTCCCTTCAACAAAATACATGCAGAGCAGTAACATTTGCAAAGTAATATACATTTATAATAAATCCGCTCCTAAAAACTTTTAGATTTTTTGCCTTCCTGAGGCGCATTTCTAATCACTTCAGAATGTTCCGACGATCTTGGCATGGACAGCTTCCTGGACTGTCAGTTCTCAGCCTCAACCGCCATCAGCGCAGATACGGGTCCAGCGTATGCGAAAATTGCAGCAACTGGTAAGTAAAGTTGAAATAAACCAAATTGCAATACATGAGCAGTTCAATGTTCAAAGATTTAAATTTAGTTATAAAACTTCAAATTTCACAGTGCCAGATTTGATTTAAAGTGTAGGAAAGTTGAATAAGAACGTCATGCATGAATTCATGGAATTCTGACTGTGGAAAGTACTTGAAATAATCGGAAAACTTTATTTCTATCGAATAAATTCATTGTGACAAATCTTCCTCTCAGGCTAAGATCTCAGATGAGATGCACATCAAGAGACTTTTAAGGTTCTGTGTTATAATCCTTCAATTCTGGAATACTTTCTACTGTCGTATTTAATACTATTCATTTTTTATTTTTTAAATGAAAAGTTCAAACGTAAATTAAATTGATAATTACTTTTTATTATTTAAGTTAGTTATTTTTCATATGAATTCTACTTTAAGTTAATGTTATACCGTCTATTGCAGGCTGGTCCCCGGTGGTGCGCTCGGGATTCGGTTGGGGCCATCACATTACAATAGATTTCTTGCAGAAGACGCGCGTCACGAGAATTACTTTCAGTTCGAGCTCCGTCAAAATTACGCAGTTCAAAATCCAATATTCAAACAATGGAGACAATTTCATCTCACCTTGCGACGTAAGAAAACTTCCTATGAATGAGGCTCATACAAATTTCCTATGAATTTAATAGTATCCAATATTACAAAGTTAATTTGTGTTCTGTAGTTGTTTTAGGTTTTTTGTCCGCACACTCTAGTATTGAGGCAGTCGAGGTCACGTACGTGAGTGGGAGGCTAGAATTAAATGGAAAGAGGTGAAGAAAAGAATAAAGCTCGGCCATTAAGCAACCGCCTAGTGTAGCAGTCCCACTAAGATGAGACGAGGAGAGCTGTGAGGAAAGAGTGAGAGGTGCTGGGTGGATTGGATAGTAAACCTTCAATCAAGCTACGTATATTCGGGACATGGACATCGCCCTACCTTAGATATGAACTGACAGCAGGGCAGGGCACAAGTCTCCCCCTCCTCAACCCGAATCAAACCCCACACACCTACAACAAACCCAATCATGCGCTTAGCGCCTTTTTCATCAAATACCCTCTTTTCAATTTCTCCTTTCTCTTTCTGTAGCTACTCTGTGCCACCCTTTTTCCCTTTCTCACTGTCCTATATAGGCACCGCACCACCCACAGTGCCTCGGATCTACCCAGGCTGTAAAAGTGGGAGGAAACAGAACAGAGCTTCTCTACTTCGTTATTCTTAGTAAGATCCTCTATGCAGTGCGTTTGGTTACTTCCCTGCGGATGACCAACATGTTCTCCTTTTCAACGTGGGCTGTCCTCGTCATGGCCTATTTTCAAAAATATTCCATTCAGAAATATTTAAACTAAGTTTGATCAACTACCAAATAATGGCTTAGCAGTGAAAATAAATTAAAGGCTACCAAATCCAGTTTGTTGAACTAAATCATCAATCTAAATTTTACTTGTAAATTTTCCTCGACAGACCGTGATATCGGTCACCACCGACGACACCCTCCTACCGCCAGCTTGTCGCTTCGAGGCTCGCTTCGGCCGCCTCATCATCGTCGACAGCACGCCCAGCGATGAGGCCTTTGTAGTGAAGTGAGGCGTAAATTCTATTATAATAGTCATAATTTTTCTTTACCTGTCACCTTTTATATCAAAATTTCCGTACAAAATCTCTCGGTTTTTCTTTCACATAATGTTGACCATATTTTTATGAAAAGCAATCAAGCTGAACACAAATACTCGAATTTTCATTGTTGGGAGGGCTCAAATTTTTATCTTCGTCAAATTTTTTTTATGTTTGCACTCTGTCAGATTCAAATGGTATGGTTGCGCCTTGGAGACGGTAGCCGATATCTGCTCGTCTCTACCAACCACTTACTCAGATTCGCCAGGCTGGCGACAAATATCACACGACACCGTAAATCAAGTTTTCTACTACTGTGACTACAGCCCCCAAGACAAGCAATCTCTCTGCTTCTCTTCCACCGATGCCGGGGCAACCTGGAATGGTGGGTGTAAGGTCCCTCGTGACGCCTTGGTACACGTGAGTGCGTATAAGTGTTATATGCCGGAAGTTAAGCTGTAGGATGATGACCGACAATCAAAATAAAAAACATTAGAACAAAAAGCACCCGGTCCAACTGGCCTCATTTTATCACTGAATATACTCTCTCAAAACCTGTTGCAATTATTACTGACGCCAAGTGAATTGATCGCGGCTCATTTTTTCAGTACCGTGATCCATCTCCCTAGCCTCTCTGATTAGTAGTTACCTACCGTAAGTGCATTTCCCTACAAACCATGGTAGCTTTGTTCTTACTGTGAACCTATTCCAATATTTTATTGCATATATGGCTGCTCCGTTATTGTATACCTGCATATTTCGCTCCTTCCACTCCCTCCAATTTCATGCCCCTTCCTTTTTATTCCAAGCCCTACTGGCATGTTCCAGAGATCTCAATTTTCTGAGTCTTGCGCGACTTTATTTCCTGCTCTCTTATAACCGCATCCTATCATAATCGAAATACCATCATTCTTTTGTCTCCGTCATTCTCATCACAATAAATTTCTGCTCAAGTCGTGAGACCATGATTATAAAATGTAAAACACGAAATTGAAACAATCGTAAAAAGCATAATATAAATGAGTAGGATAGAAATTATCATAAGATAAAATTCGAATACAAATGATAGTGGAAAAGGTTGAAATATATTCTTTTAACGCGATATACAAATGTTAATTACTAATCCGTAAATTTTGTAAATATTTTACGTAGAAGCGAGACCCTCATGTCCTGTCTCATGCATGGGTCTTTCTTCACGCATTCTTTATGGGTCTCTCGTATCTCTCTGCCTTTTAACAAACCCCTCGCGAAAACTCAGAAAGCCAAATTATGCGCCAATTGCGCTTTTTTGCCGCTTGCAATATTTTTAGTCTCCTTCCTCTTCACTGGCCACCCTGTGCCACCTCTTCCTTTTTCCCCACGTTTCCTATCGACATCATCACAGGGAGTGCAGAAGAAACTGTAGCCGTGTAAGGATCTGGGAAATATTGGATGATAATTCAAAGAATTAGTATGGCGATTGTTCGGGAATGAGTTCTCGTCTCTAAAATTCCGAATTTACCTGAAACGCTGAGGGTTGACAAAATTCTTAAAATTGTCGAACTTCGGCTACTTAGGCTAATTATATATAGTTCGTATTTAGCATTTTCATTCTGATTATTGTTGATTAATCTGTAGATTTTTTCCCATACAAATTTAAAGGAGACATTCCAGCTACTTGTGATGTATCATTGGGTCTTTGGACTGAGCTTTCATGTTACTGTATGCTTCTCGTACAAAGATTATCTCCAAATAATAAATGGACAACGCCTTACTTTCCAACCTGTTATTCTCCAACAGAACTGCCGCCATTCATCAACGTCCTGATTGGAGAACAAGACGGCATTTTCTACGCAAGTGACGCTCAAGGAATATCGACGGTCTCCAGCACCGACGGAGTGAGCTGGTTTGTTACAGACGCAACTTTTGCCGCAGGCCTGAACATCATCGCTAAGAGTGTTCCCGGCAACGCTAACCCCTTCACTGCCGTGACCGATGGAGAGATGACTGGTTTGTAGATAGTTGGAATGGTGTTCTGTTGAACTTATTGGTGGTGAACTAATTTGCAGCTGAGAATAGAAAATACGTATTGGCATAAGCTCCGTAAGACCGATTTCGTTATAGCACCCGATTTCGATAGTTTATCAATTTCGCACATGCATTATCATTTAGTGGAATCTCGGCATCTAATACTATTATACTCTGCATCCAATACATAAATTTATAGTAATATTCGTACATACTGTAATTTCTGCTACGCCCCATATATTTAATCTCTTTGAAAAAATTCTTATTGCCGCCCCAAAATTTCAGGAATTCGTTTGTATTTTGCAGCGGATTTCACAGGCATCATGAGCGGAGGTGCCTACGTCATCAAGTGGGAAAGATGCTGCAGCTAAACTATGCAAATTAATTAGTAGAGATTCTGATTTGTGGCATGAACATTCTTCATTACAAATTGTACTTAAGTTTTGGCAATTATATTATATCTGCAGTGATAGTAATAGCTAAAATATATGAAATGTCTCATGAACAATATCTCGAATCAAAATCTTCCACGTGAACGATGCATGATAGATTGACTTGGATTACGCCCTTGAAAAATATCTTTAAATCATTAATAATAATGGGGAAGAGTTGATTACAACTATACGCTTCTCATCCCTAAAAGATTTGAGCATCTAGATTAAAAAATTCTATTCAATATACGCTTGATCCTGCTCTTCAATATTACTGTACGTCCCAGTAGAAAGTTTAATAAATTTGCTCTCGTGTGTCTGGAGCTTGTTATGCACACCTCGAAACTTAAAACAGAATAATGGTATTTATGAAAAAAAGTATTCTTTTTTATAGCATGAACCAACGTGGTTAACTACGCAAAAATTCTTACGTAATAAATTTGGAGTGTAAAAGAAATTCAAAGCGTAAAGAACTTCGTATTTACTAAAGTTATTCACCTTTCCCGAGCATTTATTGATGCGCCGTAATCACAGCACATCAATAGTTGTGTGACGTGACATTCACCTTCGCCCGTTAATTCTCATTATATTCCTATTATTTTCCGATGTGGTTTTATTTTCATCTGTACCGCTGAATTTCTTGCATAATTCGTCGGTTTATGAGCAACATTGCATTTTTTAACGTTACGTAGCTCCTATAAACTATGCAAGAAGATAGTCTCACGATCAGTTGTCCAAAACTTGACAATTTTTAATGAATTCTATGACCACTCAAAGGAAAATCAGTCGTTTCTAAAGAATCGGCATAATTCTATTCAAGTTAAAATATTATGATGTCTCGTACTTTTTGTTTACCTTATTGTAATTTGATAAATATTAAAACGCTTCTTAGAAACAAATTGGCGGCAGTCATGAGATTTATTGATTATTCAATGATGATTTGATTCATGATTGATTTTATTTTAAAGACTGGCAGGCGATGGAAGGATGAGGTGGCTTCGTAAATAGGACAGTTCGGCAATTGGCTACGATTCATACCATCTAAAGGAACAAAATTCATTAATACAGCGTGACCCCAAAAAAGTTGCTAAAAATAAAGGCTTATAACTCGAAAATTATTAAACGTTGAAAGATGAAATAAAAACCACATGAAAGAGTATAACTTCAAGTTTTATTTGGTATCCATGTTACCAAAGTTCTTTATATATTTCATAGTTAAAACTCATTATTTTTTTAAGATCAAGATTCCCCTTAAAATGCAGCTGAATTCTGAGCAACAAGTTTTCATTGTCGAACAATTTTACGTGAAAACTTTACCAACCAAAATAAAGAGAGGTTATTCCACCAAATACAGACAAGATGTTAGTCTCAACACAATCAAGAAGTGGATACGTCAGGAAAAGATAAAAGAATGATCCTGAAAAAAACAAAGGCCATTATGGACAGCGAAGAACTGGGAGATCAGAAGAAAACATTGCCATGATTGAAGAAAGAATCAATGAATCGCCTTTGGATTTCTTCCTATGGAGTTACGTGAAAGAAATAGTATTCAGTTCAAGACCAAGCAGCATTGACAATCTAAAGATAGCAATTCGTTCGTAAAGCTCTCGCACTTATTGACCAGGGCCTATACTTTCAAAAAAAGTTAAGAGATCGTAAATTCATCAGCCAATCATTCACAGCCTTTCAAGCAAAATCCACCAATCATAGACAAGAAAATAGAGCGTAAGTACTAACGTTCACTTAGCGAGCTTTGAAAGTATCCACCAATCATAGACAAGAAAATAGAGCGTAAGTACTTACGTTCGCTTAGCAAGTTTTGAAAGTATGGCCCCAGGATACCTTGTCTACAGTAACCGCAAATTTTGAAAAAAGTATTGAGCTGTGTATTCAACAGCGAGGAGGTCATTTTGAACATTTTTTGTAATCTGAATAAAATTTGAAATTATGCTTTTTCAGGTGGTTTTATTTCATCTTTCTACGTTTTAATACTTTTCGAGTTATAAGCCTTTACTTTCACCAACTTTTTTGGGGTCACCCTGTACTACGTAAGTTTAGACAAAATACTCAGCTTGTTACAAGATATCCATTTTCCACCACGTTCCCCTTATAACTTCAAGGATCACTCGGCGTAAGCGTTTCACATTACAGAAGGAGTCTCTGAAGTAAATTGTTATCGCAAACATCTCGGCGCGAGCGCCTAACACAACACAGGACTCAGACGAGGCTCTCGCCAAGCTTTGCATCAGTGCGTGTGCGGCCGTGGTATAAGGAAGTTATATGTGATGGCCGCGCCTGGCTTTCGCAGAGAACTTGGTGTCATGCAGCGATTTGTCGTTGATTCCAGTTAAAGTAAAATTAGTTTAATTTCAAGTAAAACCTAAGTATTTTCAGAAAGAAAAAGTTGCAGAGAACGATTAGCTGAACAAGATTGTTCAGTTTTATCTGTCGGGCTCTGATATACATTATATTCCAACGTTGATAATTTATTATACTGAGATTTATTTCAGTGCGCATACAAGTTTAAAATGATTGTAGGTCGAAGGAATCAATCCACGGACAAATGAGGGGGTTTCAAACGAAACAACATTCATCAGAACCAAACCATCCCAATTAATAGAGCATTTTGTTGTGTCGTTTATATGCGCGGGGCATATGCGCGTTTATATGCGCGCCACAGAAACTTACTTATTTGAAAGGTCAATAAAAACAAAAGTATTTCAGTTATTGTTTTATATTTTTTTCGAGAAAACAGTATCCCAAAATTTTTTTTCATACAGTTTTGAAAATTAAATCTCATAAATGACGGCCTCCATTGCGCATAAACTAATGAAGTCGCTTTTTTCATAATGGTACAGTGTTTCAGGCTATATCACAGAAAACTACAACTTCATGAATATATGTATCAATTCTCAGTTCTCTCATTACAATAAATGTTGGAATTATAAAAAAGACAGCCATTTATCTTTATGCTTATTGATTTGATAGTATTCAAAGACTGTATTGTTTTCTCATATGTAGTAATTAATTTACCGTACGTTGTTTGGCTTTTTAAACTATTAGCAGCGAGCGAAGTATCAGAACTGAACTCGTTTATCAACAGACAGAGCGTCCTCCGTGATTCACGCAAGTAAAACGGAAATAAACAGTCAACAATCCGGCTATTATCAGCCTTCATTTAAACTCTAATTTAAGGGACTAAAATTATTGGGTGTGGTATAGTTGAATAAAATTTAAAAAATTGGAGAAGAGCACCGAAATGAAGCTTCTCTGTTAAACTTGTTAAATAAAGTTGATTCCAGTTAAATACCAAATTTTTTCTTATGTTACCTTGGCGAATTTTTTAAGAATGATTTGAAACTTCAGAGGATTTTTGCAGTTAATTAGCTTTTCACATTTCATTATCAACGGGAGATAAACTAATTCCAATTGTACAGCCTTTTCCTGAAATATGCGTGTGATAAGGTCGGTTTGCCGGAATAGACGCTGAGAATCTTGAAACACAAACAATTTCACTGAAAATTAAGAAAAAATAACATTTGATTGTTAAATTTAAAAAATATACATACTTTTCTCATCAAACACCATCTGTTAGTTCCTGTTGGCGCAGTAACTCAGTTATACTCGCCAATCAACGTCTTTGGACCTGTCAAGCGTTAAACTAATTTCTTCAATTCATCAGGTCATCGGGTAGTTTGCATTTATAATTTGATTTCGTCTCAAATAAAGGACGTTTTATATATCTATGTTTCAATATATATATATATAGTTTCAATGGCAGAGTAAAGGCTTTTTTCATTAGTAAGAAAAACAATCAACAGTTAGAAATATACGTTGCTCAGGTATATATTTATTCTAAAATCTTGCATTTATGACTTCTCACGATTAATCTCACTCAGAATTTTAATTAATGTTTTTTGTATGTAATTTCTTATGTATTTTTTATAGTAATTCATCCCTTAGATATTGGGTAATAAATTTACCATTGATATAATTTTCGTGCTGCTCTTATATGGCCGTCTACTATACATTATTTGCTATGACATTCCATCTCTTGTCTGCTGATAATAATGCTCGTTATTCTGTGATTATCGTTATTATGATCTGAAGCGAGCAACCATCTCGTTATCAGCACAGGCAAGAAATTTGGCATCAAACATGATGGCTTCCAGGATGCAATTTTTCACCTTCCTCCTATTGATCCACTTGATATTTCTTGAGCAATCCGGAGCTGTCATCACTGGCCCTGAACAGATACCATCTTACAACATCACAAGCATCTTTTTCCGGGAGTTGGCGGCCCTGACGGCTCAAGAGTCCTTCTCGAATTTTAGTTCATTTGAGTCTGAGGAACAACTCAAAATGTTGCACCGCGCGTTCAGCGAGAACAGCGTCAATGCATCCACGAACACGACGCACGATCGCGAGGGCGACGTTCAACACCAGGTGATGATATTTTATTCGTTGAGTAATTCAATTTATTTCATGATTCTTATTATTTTACTTGTGAAAACTTCATTAAGAAAATCCTAAAAATACCTCTGCAATTTTTAATAAAGTTGATAAAACAAGAAATAATCAGCAGCCAATTGGACGTTAAATTAATTCTGCTGGTATTCTAAACCTGATCCCTCATCGTCGGCACAGCTCAGCGCGGAATGTTTAATGTAAACTGCCAGCAATAAGAGCTTCCGTAATAAGCAAACTAATTATTCTCCCGACCCTTCGGGACCTTGTAGGTTTAGTATCATGAAAACCTTCGCATTACGACTGCTCCGATGCTAATGTTTACTTAAAATATCAAGTCCTTACATAGGCAGATAAAATTTAATTTTATTAAAGAGTCGAATATCCAAACATTTCAAATGAAATTTGAATGGAAACTCTATTCTATAACAGAGAAATTGAGCGAGTCTGTCGTTAGTAAAAGTCATTTGATATTATTACTACTATTACGAGTCATTTGATATTATTACTAAAATGCAGCGTTGAGGTTATTGTCATTACGGGACTCTTTATTGTAGGCATTATCCTGCTGGTCCTGCTACCCAAGCAGCATCACCAGCACGTGGTTTAAAATGCGAGAGAGAATTTGAACAAATTTCCTAATCATGGAAGCCAACTTCAGTATTTTTAAACCAGTAGTGCTGAACGGGTAGGTAATGAGTTTGAAGAATAATCTACGACTTTGGATCTTACCCGAAAATGTAATATTTATGTAAAACCAGCAGATACGTTACCCGACCTCGATAGTCGATGTAAAATTTTTTATCCCCTATCCCATTAACAGGAATAGGCAAAATGTATGTTAATTAAAGAGAGGCCCGTTCAAACCCAGATTTAATTAAGAACACAAAAATTCCATTCGGCTCTCATTTCATACATCAAAAAATTAAATTTATATTATACATTCAATCATTCCAAGTAAAATCGTGACACGATTTAAAATCCTTCGGGATCGTGGATACGACCCCGAACAACTGGGCGCCATACGCAAAGAATACCACAAATTTGGACCGAAAAATTTAATACCTAATCAAATATAATTTGATGAGCCATGCAATTGCTCATAAGAAAGAATCATTTTGCGCGAGTACGTGTGCGTACTCGTCACGTGTGCGCATTCATGTTCCAGTAGAAGAGAAATGTGCGATAAGACTCTGAAGCATCGAATCGCGATGTCCCGCACATAAAATCATAAAATAGATTAATGGATAGATTAGATTAATTAAAAGCCGCCTTTTAAGCGCAAAAAATCACACAATTGAAAGAAAAACTGCCCATGTTTCCTTGTAATTGTTTTTCACGCGCAAGAGATAACTGCCCCAGATCTGTTTTTCGATGATTGTCAATTATTTCGATAAATAATCAAATTTGATGTGATAAATGTTGTCTCAAATTTCAGTAAAAAAAATTTCTGCGGTCGCTCGCTATGTAATTTTGCATTGAATTAATTCAAAAAGACCGAGGCAAGATCTTGCTCATATTCTGAGCAAGAAATGAATGCTTAAATCATTACGACATCTGTCTAACCGCTGGAAGAAGGCGGTCGCTCATTAGTGGTTTTCATGGTGGCTGCACCGACATACATATTAATTAACACAAAATAAATAAGCGATGGAATTGTGGTGTGGTGATGACACGTCTGTATCTGTGACCTATGATTAACGCAATTTTGGATTAAATTGGAGTTGGCATTCTAGGAAAATTGTCACAACATTTCATCAAAAGCTTTATTGCAAAAAAGTTAATTTAGATATCATTCAAATTTCAAAACGAAAAACTTTTTGCTATTTATCTTTGAGCATCATTATTGCAACAAAACGTTCTCGCACTTGTGAATAGTGTGTACCGTGTTTGCGAAAATTATACTGAGATGAGCTAGAAATTTCACTAGTTAGAAGAAGAATGTACCTCTTAGAATTAAACTGACGTTGCAAAACAATACGGCAGTGGCATGATACGCCTTTCTGATTTAAGACGTGGTAATGGAGGAAGATCCTTTAAAAAAATCTCTCATATCGTAAGTTTCTGCAAACTTTCAGCGCAGATCTTTTATGGTATACGAAGTTAGTTAAAGTTCTCGTACTTCGCGTCAACTTTCTCCTTAGTTAAAAGTGCGTCAGAGAAAATCATGGATAAATAAACAACTCAAAAAGTACGGGAATAGAATAAGCATTCCAGTAATTGAATAAACATCCCTGACTATCACCGTGGGGAAGAGAGACTGGCGAGCGTTGATGCTAGACATCGCAATAATTTTTACTGATCACATTTACCACAAATAAAACATATTATAAAACGATATTCTCACGATAAGTTTGATCTTAGACTGGCAAATTTTTATTAATGATAAATAATGAAAAATATTTTTGCGTGTAGTACTGCAACACTTCCTCGTGGACGACGTTCCACGCACGCTACCACGCAGTGCACGGCTGGACGACACTCGTCATCTGCCTCTTCGGGTCCGTCGCTAACGTCATGAACATCGTCGTCCTGACCAGGAGGACCATGTTGTCCCCGACCAACAGCCTCCTCACGGGGCTCGCCGTCACCGACCTTCTGGTCATGGTGGGTCGTGGTTACCAACCATGTGCAGGTTATTGGTTGTTCACTGCGCGCCGGCTTCTGGTCATGGTGGGTCGTGGTTACCAACCATGTGCAGGTTATTGGTTGTTCACTGCGCGCCGGCTCCTGGTCATGGTGGGTTGTGGTTACCAACCATGTGTAGGTTATTGGTTGTTCACTGCGCGCCGACCTTCTGGTCATGGTGGGTCGTGGTTACCAACCATGCGCAGGTTATTGGTCATTTTTTATTTGTTTTTCTTTTAGGTTATTTTTTCTTTATTTTTTCAGCAAATATTGTTCTTTTCAGTAAATATTATTGAAAGCAAGAATTTTCACATTCATGATGTGTTAATAACAGCTGTCGTGAGTCTTTTTTCACATGTTTCTCCATTTTTTGAAGATGCACAAGGATTCTAACGGCTTGAAATAATGAGACGATTAAGATTCGCAGCAACAAATGAAAACTATGATGCCAATAATGGTGTCACAACGATTTTTCATATATCATACTAACAGACAATTTGACATATTTTGTTCAGGTGGACTATGTTCCATTCTGCATCCATCAGTATCTATGGAAGGACCGCTCTATGGAGGAACGCTACTCATTCGGTTGGGCGGTGCTGGTCTTATTCCACGCGCACTTCTCGCAAGTCTTTCACTTCACGTCAGTTCTGCTCACCGTCACGCTCGCCGTGTGGCGCTACTGCGCCGTGGCATTCCCGATCCGCAACGCCGAGTGGTGCACGATGGCAAGAGCCAAGTGTGCCATACTGGCCACGCTGCTGTGTTCGGTCGCCTGCAATATTCCGTGTTATTTAAATTATTCCATTCACGAGAAAAATATTCAAAATCACACTTTGTACATTGTTGGATTTAGTGATCTGGCTCTAAATCACGGACTTAAAGACGTAAATTTTTTTATTTACTCCGTCGTTCTAAAGCTATTACCGTGCCTGGCTCTTAGTATTCTGTCTTTAGCTTTAATGGACGAGCTATTACTCGCCGGCCGGCGAAGAGCGGCCATCATGAGCCGAAACAATGACAGCAGCCGTACGGTTGGGGCGGGACGGCAGGCTGAGCGAGTGAACATAATGTTGATGTCCATTTTGGTGCTCTTCCTGCTATCAGAAGTTCCATTAGCCACCCTGGGGCTTCTCTCGGTCATACCAAACGCAGGCTTCTTCCAGTGCTATAACCTACTAGGCGACATCATGGAGATGCTAGTGCTCTTCAACAGCGCAGTTAACTTCATCCTCTACTGCTCCATGAGTCAGCAGTTCCGCACCACCTTCAAGAAAGTTTGTGCTGAATGCGGGGGGCAAAGATGTCGGCCTCGGCAAGATAATAACCATAATCCTTCGCGAATGATTGCTAAGTCCACAAACATATAAAACAATTGCACAGTCCCCAATTCTGCCGTGTAAAATTATGTGAACTGATATGGATCTAACATGTATCACGATTGCATACTGTTGCAGTAAAATGCACAACTTGTCAAACAATTTCTCACTCTAACCGTAACAATTTGGCATGTTCATCTTGTCTTTAAAAAAAATGTTACAGATTGCTACATTGATCAGTGTTAGGGAAAATGATCTTTGTATGAATTAACTGTATGAAAAGTAGCGTTATATTTTTACATTCCCAGCGTTATAGCATTACACCCTTATTATCGATATCCGTCAAATATCATCGTAAGTTTAAGTCTGCGAGTTGTAGTTCCATAACAAATGTATTGCGAAGATATTTTTTCTTTTATTCTCTCTCTTCTTCACACCCTCTTTCATCGGCATCAATGCAGACTATCATCTAAAGCGTTCACACGATCAATAACTGACAACGACTAAGACTTATTTCTTCATCATTCATCCAAGTCAGACTTCTCGACAAGTGCGTAGTGGCTGGTCACGGAAGTGTGCAGAGGCTGGGCCACAGACGTGTGTGCAGAGGCTGGGCCACAGACGTGTGTGCAGAGACTGTGCCAATGTGTGCAGAGGCTGTGCCACAGACGTGTTTGCAGAGGCTGTGCCACAGACATGTGTGCAGAGGCTGTGTCACAGACAAGTGTGAAGAGACTGTGCCACAGACGTGTGTGCAGAGGCTGTGTCACTGACGTGTGTGCAGGGGCTGTGCCACAGACGTGTGTGCAGAGGCTGTGTCACTGACGTGTGTGCAGAGACTGTGTCACAGAGGTGTGCAGAAGGTGCACCATAAACTTGTGTTTGGGGTCGTATCAAAAGCGGTCGTTAAATAGTATATTTATAAATTAGAGGTCATTATTCTGACGCATCTGGGGGGAAGTTTATAACTTAAAATATGAAGCAACACAAGTAGATGCGCACGCATGTTGCCACGGTAACAAGCTATGAAATCATTCTGCTCTTTTAATCATAAACTCTGACCAAAAATTGTAACAGTTTTATCACTGTTCATTATTAATTATTAGTAACAATTCATTATTAATGGAGTCTTCATTATTACTAAATTATTAATTCTTCTACTTATTAATGGAGTCATATTAATGCACAGTCCAAACATCAATTATAATTAGATTAACCCTCCCTCTTGAGGCTTTAGAAATGAGAAGATAAAGTTATGCAGCATATTTCGGGGTTTTTACCTTGGTTTTGATTTTCAGCGATAAAGCCTTTCAAATGCGCATCAGCAAATTGAAATAAAACGAACACGGCTTCGGAGTTTTTCCTATATATTACTATCGTGCTTCGTATTACAGTCATATAAATACAGTAAAACAAATACGAGAAGAAGCGCAACGTATAATAATTCCGTAGAAAAAAATTAGTAAAATTCCGTAAAATGAGTTCACCTTTCGAAAAACATCCACCACCTAAAGCAACAGAAAAAAAATTGTTAATAAGGCTTTTGATTATTTTCAGGGGAGAAAAATGGAATTTGAAATGAAAATCCCAATTTATTAGTCTTTTAAAATCAGCTTTTGGAGATCAGGACACCAGGTGTTGACAGCTACCAAGACTCATGATTGTTTTCCTCGAAACCAAATCCTAACCAACTGAAGTGTTGAGGCTCAGACAAAGTTTTGACATCGTCAAGAAGTTAAACAAACAATACGTGGCGTAAGCTGCAGTTTGACGAGGATCGATGACGAATGTTTTTCCGTTAGAAAACTTTTTCGCTCTTTAGATTTCTGGGATGAATTCTCTTTTGTATTAATTCGCCGTCATTACTTGGTCTTGTATCTTCAGTGGTGTCATTTAATCAAACTGAATCAATAGCTTAATCAATAGCAATAGCATAATCCACCAATCATAGACAAGAAAATAGAGCGTAAGTACTTACGCTAACTTAGCGAGTTTTGAAAGTATGGCCCCAGGTCCATAATATGACCTCTATTCGACAAATCTCGTATTATTATGTCTATATCTCACGATAATTAATATTTGCCAAGCACTTGATCTGCCACAGCCGCTGTATATACGCAAGGACTTCGTTGTGATAGTGAACGGCCGGGAGGCCCTCAAGCTCAGATATTATCTGGGGAAATCATTTCCTTTCTTTGGTCAAACACAATCATTCCTGCTGTTAAATTCTAACTTTTTTAGTTTCACGCTTCATCCGTTTGCAGTAATTTGGAATATAAACTGTGAATGCAACAAAACTGAGCTGTAGTCCGAAGATACTACAGTTCAAATTATCATGTACAAAGTATATATAGTAGTATAATCAAGATAAGATTTTAGGTAGACCTTATGACAGAAAATTGGTGGCATTTTAACGGCATTTTTAAATTTTCAAATGCTGCACTTTAAGACATCGAATTTAACTACATGTACTGCCTTGCGTAGGTAATATGATATGAAAACTTCATATACTGCATCGTGTAGTTAATAGCTATGAACACTTTATATCCTGCGCTCATAAGGTAATAGCTATGGAAGCTGACACAGAAATGGCGCGTTTAGAGTCATGCAAGAGCCCGGTATGACCCTAGGCTTGCACCATATTTTGTTTCCGTAAACCTTTACCTTCAATTAAATATTAATCTTAAGATTTTAATTTTTTGTCAGTCTTGGCTTTTTAGAACGCGAGATTTTTTTATGTAACTATCCAAGTTCGCATTTAAACATCATTATTTTGTATACAGTTGAGTTACTGAGTAGATACGTTTCAACAATTCTCTGCACATCTCTGTATGAATTATGTTGAATGATTCAGTTGTTTGAAAATACTCATAGCATTATTCACAAAAGCTTCACAGTCACGGAAATTTTCCAACCACCTCTGTTATTATTAATAACAAATTGACACTTTATTATGAGCTTGTGATATTGTTAAGCTTAGTGTAATTTGTCAAGTAAATAATGCATCTTTTGAGTTTTAAAAAGTTAAGGTTTCAGGTGCCAAACCGAATTCATTCTTATAGTAATGGTTCAATTACCAAACTCTTTAAATGAGAATAACTCTACTTATCCTCGTACCGTTAACACAACTGAGTCTTCTATTGATAAAATAAAGTTATGTATACAATTAAAGCAACATCATGAATAAAAACTTTTTATATAGATCTAAAAATAACGTATTGATTTTTGGATGTAATAAATTCATTGCCTGTTCATTGATAAAGACGAATGATGGGAACCAGTAGAGAGTTGAGGTGTACAAAATGTATTCATAAATCTTTGCGTGCTAAGAGATAAGGTAATAAAAATATGGCAGTCATTTTTTCATCTTTGCGTCACTTCTATGCTCAACATTTTTGTTGATTATTTCTTTATGTGCATTTAACTCGCAAATAATTTTTCCAAGCAGTGGAAGGATTTCTGGTAACGCATTCTATCATATTAATTAAAACATGCCAGTCATAATAATATCTTCGTGAATGAATCTCACAATGAATTACAATCAGTTATAAGCATGTTAATTGGCTCATTTTTGTATATATGTACATAAATAACTATAAGAAGCGTATTGCACGTTTTTCTTTTTTTATTGTCGTAACAAAGTTGGATCTGTTATTTAATCACCAGATACGCTAAATGATTCAATCCTGTAAATATACGTTATTCCAGTTCAGTTATTGGTTGTTCAGTTTGACGACTTTACAAGTCCTAGTAGCTTAAATGTGTAGCAATTTAGCTCAGTTTCGAGGGTACTTTACTTAAAAGTTTCATAAATAAAGTTCGTGAGCACCATGATATTACCTTCGAATCTGTAATTACAAGTATTATTGTATAGACTTGCTAAACAGGGAGAGCGCTTCATCTTGTGTGTGATATTATAACGTAAATAGGTCTTTATGATTCAGAGTATTGTAAAAAATCGAACTAGATGTGAAGAATAAATATGTTCAAAGCCCTTGTTGTGTCTAACAAACCAACATCCGATCGTTTTTCCTGGTTCATATATAGAAGTTTCCTTGAAATTTTTTCTTTTATAAAATCACAAATAATTTCAAACCCATGCCCAAAATTTAGCTCATAATTTAACTGACTGGTATTTATACTTGAAACAATATACTAATTTACCAACCATTATATCTTCTTTAAAATCATTGATGACGTTCCACATGAACGACACTCCTTTCTTTCATTCAGGATCTCCATGTTGACTTGTACACTAGAATTAATTGTACAGAAAAATCGTTCTCAAGGTTGACCCACAACAGAAACAATTACCAATTATCTTTATAAAAATTGTTATCATATACCGGACTTTTTTAAATGTTCTTAATCAGAACATGCGAATCTCGTGATCTCGTTGCCTATTTCATTTTGGGCATCTACAAATTCTGAATGATTCTGAATGGCTACGTTCTGAATGATTCAAAGATAGAGCTGCAGCTTGAGGATCCAAATTCATGAACCATTATGCGTAACTGAATCATCTGAATATAGAATCTCAAACTATATCACGACTTAAATTTCTAATATTGCACGTTATGCCCTGACAAGACTTCCTAGGAGGGCAGTTACCGGCCAACCGGCGTAAGAGAATTGGCAATCTGGACCCTCTGCAAGTGAAGGGTTTCATAGAGCGCATATTGCTGGACAGAACAACGACACGGGCTTGCCGTGCTGGTAGGCATACCGAGGCAGGTTATTTCGGTGTTTACGTTTTGCACTAAATAAACAATTTCATATTTACTCTGTTGTTTTGCATTGAGCCCAGGAATAAGAGCATATCCGCGTTTTGATCCAGTGGTGGTTTCTGTAGTGGATTACAGAAACCGCGTTTGTCTGAAATACCTTCCGTCAATTTAATATTCTCAGAATAAGAATCTGATGAGAGGGTCGGTAATTCTGACCTAAAATTATATTATACTTTATAGAACGTAGTTTGAGGGTGAAATAATTAATAACTTGAGTTATGAAAATTATTGGAACTTAGAGACTTATAGAGTGAAGTGTTGAGAAGGTTACAGGAATTTGGGTAGAACTGTGTAAAGCTTGTATGAGGTGCTTTTTGTTCTCGAGAACGTGAGACCGAGGGTTTGTTTATAGTTTGAAATGGCGAGGGTCAGCACCTTTGGTACCCTCGCCATTCTAAACTATAAACAAACCCTCGGTCTCACGGTCCGTTACGGTCACGGTCCGTTACGGTCGTATTACGTTACAATGGTCCATTGTAACGTAATACGTTAAATTATAAACGTATTACGTTACACCAAATTATCTGAACACACGAAACAAAAATAAAAATCAACGAGAAAAAAAAATGAAATCACAGCCAATCAATAATTTCATAATTTTCTAAACGTGAAACTCTGCCGTTTGTGAAACAGCAAAAAAAAGTTTAGATGAATCCTGTGAGCACGTCAAGAAAATCAACATCAACACTATGGCTGCGACTCAGCCGTGAGGCAATGCGAGAGGGCCGCGAGTTGTACAACGATTATAACGCCGCTATCAGAAGATTCAAGTTATCGAGCTCTGCGCAAGAATTATCATCGGTACGGTCATCAGTACGGTCAAAGTTCTCATCAGAAGAAACGATACGGTCACAACGTCATCATTACGGTCCCAGTTCTCATCAGAAGAAACGATACGGTCACAACCATCTACCGCAGAAAACCTACAAGTAACCTACAGCAGACTAAAACGAGGCATCTATATCAGAGAGACACGACGGCTATGGAGCAAGAATTGCGACCGCGGGCAGCGGGGATGAGCGGCTACGGACACGGTACGGCCGCTGGAAGTTCTGCCGCAACGCGTGCGTGCATTATATGGTCGTTTACAACAGTCGTACGACTCAACGGAACTGCAACGGATCAATGTTTCTGGTAAATAGAGAAAATTATGTGATGTTAACTGATAGGATTTCAATTTTGATAGTGTTCAGATTATTTTTTTATGTACTAGAGATTTTTTGTTAACGTAGGATGTGAACTTGAATTTCCCAATTTAATATGAAATGTACCAGTGTTTCATTACAACTCTGTATTATTTTTGCCGTATTCATAAGTTATGAATATCTGGAATCTGAACCTGAACGTAACGTAAAATTGGAAGAGTAATCACTCCGATTGTTCAACATTAAATATATGAGACGATAGAAACAATCCATTAAAATTATTAGTTTAATCAAATCTCCTCAGCTGTTCTTAATGACAGATTAATGCTTTCTTTTATTTATATATACATCCAAGCCTTCATCCATCATAAAACCCATCCCTGTACTCATTCATCGATAGACATATTCATTATTACGTCATTCCATAAACTCAAAATCAATACACATTTCGACAATTGCTTCAATTTCTGACCTCCTTGATTTATTATTGTTTGATCTCTAAATTTAATTCTAGCCTGTACTTGCTTACTCGGAACGTCAATTCGGGAATGTAAGTGAAGAAGGTCCTCCAGATTCTGACGAAATTCTTGGAAGCATAACATCGTTAATGAGCAAAGATGGCATCCAAATCTCACAATGAATTACAATCAGTTATAAGCATGTTAATTGGCTCATTTTTGTATATATGTACATAAATAACTATAAGAAGCGTATTGCACGTTTTTCTTTTTTTATTGTCGTAACAAAGTTGGATCTGTTATTTAATCACCAGATACGCTAAATGATTCAATCCTGTAAATATACGTTATTCCAGTTCAGTTATTGGTTGTTCAGTTTGACGACTTTACAAGTCCTAGTAGCTTAAATGTGTAGCAATTTAGCTCAGTTTCGAGGGTACTTTACTTAAAAGTTTCATAAATAAAGTTCGTGAGCACCATGATATTACCTTCGAATCTGTAATTACAAGTATTATTGTATAGACTTGCTAAACAGGGAGAGCGCTTCATCTTGTGTGTGATATTATAACGTAAATAGGTCTTTATGATTCAGAGTATTGTAAAAAATCGAACTAGATGTGAAGAATAAATATGTTCAAAGCCCTTGTTGTGTCTAACAAACCAACATCCGATCGTTTTTCCTGGTTCATATATAGAAGTTTCCTTGAAATTTTTTCTTTTATAAAATCACAAATAATTTCAAACCCATGCCCAAAATTTAGCTCATAATTTAACTGACTGGTATTTATACTTGAAACAATATACTAATTTACCAACCATTATATCTTCTTTAAAATCATTGATGACGTTCCACATGAACGACACTCCTTTCTTTCATTCAGGATCTCCATGTTGACTTGTACACTAGAATTAATTGTACAGAAAAATCGTTCTCAAGGTTGACCCACAACAGAAACAATTACCAATTATCTTTATAAAAATTGTTATCATATACCGGACTTTTTTAAATGTTCTTAATCAGAACATGCGAATCTCGTGATCTCGTTGCCTATTTCATTTTGGGCATCTACAAATTCTGAATGATTCTGAATGGCTACGTTCTGAATGATTCAAAGATAGAGCTGCAGCTTGAGGATCCAAATTCATGAACCATTATGCGTAACTGAATCATCTGAATATAGAATCTCAAACTATATCACGACTTAAATTTCTAATATTGCACGTTATGCCCTGACAAGACTTCCTAGGAGGGCAGTTACCGGCCAACCGGCGTAAGAGAATTGGCAATCTGGACCCTCTGCAAGTGAAGGGTTTCATAGAGCGCATATTGCTGGACAGAACAACGACACGGGCTTGCCGTGTAGGCAGGCATCCCGAGGCAGGTTATTCCGGTGTTTACGTTTTGCACTAAATAAACAATTTCATATTTACTCTGTTGTTTTGCATTGAGCCCAGGAATAAGAGCATATCCGCGTTTTGATCCAGTGGTGGTTTCTGTAGTGGATTACAGAAACCGCGTTTGTCTGAAATGAAATTCAGAATCTATTCATTATTCGTTCATTATTTTATATCTTTGTTAATTATTGAAGGAGATGAATAAAAATTTTAAAGCACCAGCGAGCTCAATTTGACTCATTTATATTGCATTCTAAACAGTCATTGTCAAAACTTATGATACTCCAAAACACTTAAAAACCTATTATATTTGGCCAGGCATTCTCTTTCATAGCTAAAAAAGTTAAAATTCAATCACGTAAATAACGCGACGCGTGAAAAGTTGAAGACAAAAGTCGACGCGGAAATGTATTCAAATGTGATGAATATAATTATCTCGCTAGCAGGCACGTTTGCACTGCAACCCGTGCTGAAAAAGTTCGAATCATTACCAAAAAGCCGCCATGCACGAGTTTGACTATCAGTTCTTTTACGGGAACTTAATTAGATAAAAATGCGCGGTAAAACTAGTCTTTCTCCCATTTACTTGGATTAAAGCTAACCTTAAGATAACTTCTCATATTTGCATGTTTCTGTGAAGCTAGTGATTAAAAATTTTCATTTCAGGTACCGATTTTACTGACATTTAACACCGCGAGCGATAGTTGAATTGCCAACCTACTGACATATTAGGAGAGCCAAAATAATATATTATACGCACAATGTTTAGCTTAAAACAAGTTATATTATCAATGATACCGTGAGCGATTTTTCGTTTTTCGTATATTATTATCAATCAAAGCTGTCTTGAAACGAGTAGGCCATTCAGAAATTCAGTTGCAATGTTTTATGAACAAAAAATTCTTCGGAAGAAACATCAAGTTTTTTAGCTGTACCAATCTCGTCAAAGCCGACGACATCACCAAGATATTTATTTTGGGATCACATGAACAGAAAAATTAAGATCTTGACAAATTTTTATTCTCCAGCAGAAAATATGAACGAAGGATATTTATTTTGCCAGAGGGCAGACCTCAAATAAGTCTTGGTAGCGTCTGTTGACTGACAAAATTTCACAATAATGAGCCACCTGATTTCGGGAAAAATTGTGGTTTAAATTTCGATTTAAAATATCTGTTTGCACTAAAATCTTTGACTATGAACGAATAAATAATGGGAGAAACAAGAAGCCAAATCGAGCCTAGATTTCTCGAGCAACGCATTTTCCGGGAACTTAATTCGGCACGTTCGATACCATGACTAGGTGACAACTCGCAAACTTATTGACAAGTTGATGTATGAGTTTTGATGCATCCTCGTAATGGTTCATTATTAATCTTAGGCAACACAGAAATGTTACAACTTACAACCAAAACATGTTGACAACGTGAAGCAAACGTTCTAAAGTATCCTCTCAATGGTACATTAGTAATCCTAAGCTATACAACAATATTTTAGTTTCCTTTGAAACATTTGAAAACACTTGCATTAAAATATCAGCGAATCTCGTCAAAAGCAATAGATATTCCAAATAAACCTGCTTCGCTGAAGATCCGTGAAAAAATATTAAAATTTACAAATCCATAATCTTACTCGCTATTTTATATCCTCTTTATATTCTCCAGCTGTTGAGTCTGAGCAAAATCATTCAATAATGCTGAAAAATTCGCAATAGAAAATCTACATCGGAATCATGAGGCCACACACCTATAAATGCAGTGAGTACTAATAAACGATTTAGAAATTGAATAATTCGAGATACTATATCGGCATGACTCATCATAGGCTATGGGCATGAATTTGTTGGTGATGCCAAGCAAACGTCTTTTCCTTGCCGGCCTAAATTTGAACAAAAATTTCTAGATCAAGGTTCTTATAGGAACCATTACGATCGTGATCAATCAAGTGAAAACAGCCAAAAGATGTTAATTAGAATTGTTTGTTCAGGAAAGACAGATATTACAAAAAAAGCTTTTTCCACCAGCACTGCGACAAATACTGTGATGTTTCTCGCCGACATTTGAGCTTTTGGTTCGCTGCGACCTAGAGAACTGTATGTATTATGAATCAATTGTAAAATATTGAGCTAAATTCATGATTTCAGATGGCAAAATGAAATATATATTGCCGTTTAATTATAACCGTTCTAGACGCTATCAAGCCCGTGTCATCTGCAAAATGCAAAACTAAATCATTTAAATCAATTTAATTTCAAAGCAACACTGAAATATACATTTAGCGCAGCTTTGTTCTGCAGACTCCTGGATTCAAAGCCAAATTGGAATTGTGAGACGATGTCACAAGAAGTTTCCCAAGCGCCACCACCGCTGTGTATCTAGTCTAAAGATGGTGAGAACAACATCTCCGTTGTACAACCTGTTCTCTTGTTCTCTGATCATCAAATATTATGAGCTTCATGCAGGAGAAGTAGCAACTGTTGTTCTATGTGATTTATTCAGCACACTTGCAGATACGACCGGACGTGTTTCAGACCAGTCAGCCCAGTTGCTTTCTTTTATGAACGTAGACAGAATTATGTTCATTTAAGAACGATTGGATGAACTGAATGAAGGCTTCGATTTTTAAATAAGCTTAATAAGTTTGTGTTTGATTATTTGCATGTTTTTAACACGAAAAAATTCTATACAAATATCAGAGAAACAATTCGAATGTTTTTAGCGCATTTTCACATTTATGGAAACAAGGCGCTATTGTGCTCGCCATGTCCGTCCGTCCGTCTGTCCGTCTGCCTGTCTGTCCGTCCGCAACTTCACGTTTTCGACAACGAGAAAATGCGCTCTATGTCACTCACTGCACTGAGTACTGAATTATATTTTTGTAAACTTCATTATTATCATAAGAATGTATAAGAATTTCGATGATTCCTTCTCTTAAAAATCATATCTATAATTTCATCGACATAAACAACTGGCCCTCACTGAACCCAAGGGATCATATCGAAGTTATCAAAGGCTTTTGGCTGAACTCGTATCATATTTACAGTGACGTACACCTAGCCACTTGATCAGCCCAGTCTCGTCACATGATAAGCCTGACGCTCAGTAAACCTTTGGACGGCAAGCAAAGACGGTCGAATATCAAAGGCGTTCTATATTCATGCGGCCCTTCATAAATGCGATCATGAGTGTCTTCACTATTCTACGCGTCGGTGGCAGAGCATATATAGACCCGCTGGTCACTGGGAACAATCTGACTCTTAAATAAGAGGCCCTGTAAAGACATTAACAAGAAGAACGTTGAAAAGTTGAACCTTGTAATAAAACATTAATCTGTCTTTTAAAATAATAAACCATAAAAACCCAACATCCCGATTTCATTAATTAAAAAATAAGTACCCTAATCACGAACTGTTTTTAAACAAAGAAAAAATTTAATCACTTTGATTGTCTGGTAACACATGCTTAAAGTCATTTGTTAGTACTACTGGTGCTAAATAATTATTACTGGTAATAATACTAACTAGTGCTATGTGGGTAGTACTAAATAATTAGCTGAATTACACATATGATCAATCGGTAACTTAGCATGTTGCATACGTAACGAGGCAGAGGAGCTACCGAGCATAATGATAAGAGTAACGAGTTCACAGCCGCTACACAATTAGCTTGATGAAGGAAGCTAAGCTTCTGAACGGCAACGTCGTTAAATTCTCTAATGAACTGATGCAGACCACAAGCAAACGCCGCTTCACGTCCTTCGAGCAGCACGGGATCGAGTTATGCTTAGATGAATTTAGACGATTAATTTGGGGCTTTTGATTGCGCTTGATTTGTCAATGTTGTACACACAACTAAAATTTGTGTGGTAATGGCTGCAAATGGCTTGTGTTGCAAAAAAATCATATTCTCTTTTGACGACAGAAGAAAAACAAACGAAAGTAATTTAGTTTATGTGCCCAATCATGTTTTATACTATCGTCCAATCATATTTTCAAAGATCAACATTAAATTTGGCGAATTTCAAGCTGAGGTGCTAATTCAACATTGTTACTGTCCTTGTTTTGTTTATGCTACTTCAGATGAAAGGACTTTTTTTCATTCCAGTAAAAGAAGATGTTTCCAAAATTTTGCGGATCAAAGTACATCACTATTATTATTATTCGCGAATGGTCCAACGGTGCAGCCGCGGGTCGTGCCGAATTTAAGAGCACAAAACGCCTCAATAAATCGACGTTAAATATTAGTAGGTGGGTCATCGGTAATATGGCGATGTTAAGACTTTCATCCAAGGTAAATACGGGCTAAGATTTTAACGCTTTAGCCGGTTTCTGCTTATCAGTTTCAATTTATCTATGAAATAAATTTGTATGATCTCAATTTTTATAGTTGTGTACATTTAATATCTCTGCTAGAAAATTTTAGTCCCCGAAAAAAATCCATGTGGCTCTCGTATGCAAGGAAACTGAGCCATCACGCGCCGGAAATTGAAGCAGCATCTTCAAGGTGCAAAAGATTTGAGTTTCGTGGCCGAAAAAAGCTTGGTTTTCTTCTAAGTATCGGCGTTATCGACGCCCCAAGGGCGATGCTCATGCCTTGCAAATGGCCTCAGCAGCCGAGCCTTTACCCGGGGAAAATGAATGATAAATACATTTTCGTCCAGTTATACGTAAGCTGCGACATTTTACTGATATCAAGTTCAATATTCGTGATACATACATGATATGTCTATTTCTTCAGCTGTTGATCGCAGCCCCGAATTAAAGTTTCAGATATTCTCTACCATGTTACCAATATACAGAAAGAGCGCATTTACTCGAATACTAAGCGGCATAGTACCTGCTCTGTTTATTTTTTGACGATTTTACGATTTTGTACCAAGAACACGATAGTAGGAAAGCGCTCAGCTCCATGTGAACTTAACTGTAAACAAATTCCGTCATGAGTTGATACTCATCGTCCAAATAAAAACATTTATAAAGGAGGAGGAAATATTTAGCTTTACCGCTTATCCGTAGCTGATGTTCGGTGATCGATCACGTCTAGTCGTCTCCTCCTAAACTTTAATTTATGCAGTTTATCGTCGCCTCTTGCAAATGGCGCAATATTTTCATGTAGCCTTTCAAGAAATGCTGCCCAGATTTAGACCAGCCTTGGCCGCTTTATTAAAAGGTATTAAAAATGTTGGCTGAACGGTGGTACAGTCGATTAGATCCCACAAAATTGCATAAAATCTCGAAAAAAATTAATTGAAAATTTCGTGAATGATCAAAATTCAACCATGAGTCGATGACTCAATTCCCGGCGACTGATACCAAGTTTTACAATCCGATATTCTCCCGTGGATGCGAAAGTTTCTGATATAGTAAAATAAAAATACATGATTACAATAAATGCAAGATATTCTTGAATAAGTTATCGTGATTTAAAACCAAATTGGTGTGTGTATCGCTCCCATTTGACAGTCACTCTTGTAATAAACGCCTGCAGCTTTAAATTTCCTTCTCGCTAGCAGTCGTAGAGTTGTTCTTGCTGCAGCAACGTTTGATTGTTCAGGCTAACCTTGAGGCGGTGTTTACAGCCAAATAAGGTTGATACGTACGCTAGACTGTACGCTAGATGCTGTACGCTAGACTGTACGCTAGATGCTGCACGCTAGATGCTGTACGCTGGACTGTACGCTGGACCTGTCTCTTATACACATCTAGATGTGTATAAGAGACAGNAACTTCCTCCTACGCTATTGCCTGATTATAAAAATACAAGTGCATTTATGTTCGAACGAAAAAAAATAAAAACAAAACTACCAAAAATTGAATAAAAACCAATTTGAACCAAACGCATACAAATAAATGCTTAGTTTTGGTGCAACAAGATTAAATCATATGCAAAACGATTAAGTCATATGCAACATAATTAAATCATAAACAAAAAGATTAAATCAAATGTAAAAAATTATATCATATGCAACAATATTGAATCATATGAAACAAGATTTTTTCAATATGCAGATCAGATTTTTCATATGCAACCAGAATTTTTCAAAGGTCTCGCAAAATTAAATTTCAAAGGTCTCGCCGGACATATGAAATTTTCGTAAATACCGTTTAAAAGCAGTCAATGCCTAGCATGCGTACAACAGATTTGTGATATATTTTCCAGCACTAACTGCTCCACAAATTTTAGACCATAATATTAAAGAACGCATTTGCTCTGGTAACTACTGCTTAACTTAATAAGAAGATATTAGAAATGTGTATTATTTGTTATATATCAACATCAGCATCAAGCCGTGCAAATTTCATTTATTAATATGTTTAATTTTCTTGAAGAAGAAATTGTTCGTCTCCCGAGCAGCCAGTCGACGAGCTTCATTGCAATTTCACTGGTCCTAAACTACAGGTGAAATTGAGCGAGCTCCACAGGAAAGATATGCTTCTTCAGTGAACGGTTCCGAACTATTGCTCGTGCTGGGAGATCATATATTCATTGAGGTCATTGAGTCCGTCACAAACGGTGTTGCATGCCAGCATTACGCTCAATATGTCTTTCCATCCATTGTTCTAAGCAAAAACTGCTGCCGGCGTTTATGTATTATTAAATTTAATAAATCTAACTTTACTTTACTTGCGTGTCGTCAAAATGTTTCCGTGTGGATACAATGAAGCAAGAAAGATGCCCGCACTTTAAATGGAAATACAAGTTTTTCAAAACTAACACAGCCTGGCGAAGTTTGATTCATGAACTTGACTCAAAACGAGTAGGAAAAAAATTCATTTGCTATTTCTCTTCGAACTATGATATTTCTATGTACAAAAAAAAAGAAATGAAAAGGAAAACAGCGCAGTAAAAGTTTAGTCAAAAGCTAACAGTGTTCATGCATGCTAGAAACATATGAAAAACCTAATAGCAATGTAGAATTAAACTTAAAGCGCAGTCAAATATTTATGCACACATTGTGAGAAGTACGCGAGGGAAAAATGCAGGATGCCCGAAGCCATCATTCAAGGAAGTTGAGTGAAGAGAAAAACTCGTGAGCTCGAAGTTATAGGATCTCCAAGCGCTACGTACTCTACAGCGCAATACATGCTCTGCTTAGATATTGCTTAGATTCAGTGTATTGTACAGCAGTATTGCTTGAATTCAGTGTCAACAAAAGATTGGTAATACTAAGCTTTGAGTGCTGGGCTGGCTACTGGAAGACTTCGACAACGTATTCGGATGTGCTCGCGGAAACTTGGCTAAAAAGATAAAGCTTGAAGCAATCTCTATAAAAATCTTCAATGCTTAAATTCCATGGAAATTGTCTGGAGGACAGGCTTCAGCGAACTAACTACGCTATCATGTCCAAAACTCATTTGTGATGCATTGGGAAAATGCATAGTTTGATTGACATTTGCATGCATTGGCAAAATGCATAGTTTGCGACATTGAATGATCTCGCCTCTAAAATTAATGAATTAATCTTTGTCCAAGGTCCAAGGAGTCCGATGTAGAAATACCACTGAGTCTAGGACAAATCAAATGTTGCATTATATTTTTAACTGAAAGGAGCGGAGTCAATAGAATGTTCCATCAGTTAAAAGCAACACAGTCTCCACGACACGACGCCCGCTATCGGCAAACCCAAGTTCAGATTGCGACAAACGAAGTTCATCCATCGGATGGCGCGAAGAACGCGGACGAGACCAGCAACACAGGCCAAAAAAAGAGGACAAATAATTTACCAGAGTCAGATAAGGAATTTATCATCTCATGAGATAAGGGAACCTCCATATGAGGCTTGCCGCCATAAAATGGTTATTTTATAACGATAGACCGTAAGCTTGAAATACACTTGGACCAGTTATTATTTTTACCAATACCAATCTGGCAACGAGACTGTACAATTACCTTGTTTTACGATCGGCTCACATAGTCCATTTCATGCCGCTGGCATTTCATGCCGCTTTCTCGGAATTATTGGATTACAAGGTCACAAACATTTATTTAATGTGCAACAACATCAAAGTCAAGATTACAAATATGAGTTTAATGTGCAACCACATCAAACACAAGGCTACAAACATGTGTTTAATGTGCAGCCTCATCAACACACGGTCACAAACATGTGTTTAATGTACAACTACATCAAACACATGGCTACAAACATGTGTTTAATACGCAACCACATCAAACACAAGATTACAAACATGTGTTTAATGTGCAACCACATCAAACACAAGGTTACAAAGATGTATTTGATGTACAAACGCATCGAACACAAGGTTACAAACATGTGTTTATTGTGTGGTTACACATCAAACACTAGGTTACAAACAAGTGTTTAATGTGCAACCACATCAAACACAAGGTTACAAACATGTGTTTAATGTGCAACCACATCAAACACATGGTCACAAACATGTGTTTAATATGGAACCACATCAAACACATGGTCACAAACATTTGTTTAATGTGCAACCACATCAAACAAATGGTCACAAACATTTGTTTAATGTGCAACCACACCAAACACAAGGTCTCAAGCATGTGTTTAATGTGCAACCACATCAAACACACGGTCACAAACATGTGCTTAATGTGCAACCACATCAAACACACGGTCACAAACAGTTGTTTAATGTGCAGCCACATCAAACACAGTGTGGTTTCGCTGTCGCCAAAAACTACAAACACAAAAGACGAGGGACCGTGATCGTGCCGCTAGGAAAATACTCCAAAATTCTCTGATTTCTGGAACACATTTCGTCGCACGCCCGAATGTGCCTGAAAGTAAACATGAGCTCTTACCTGTAGAGGCCACGACCGTGGGGCTTGATGACGACTCACGCCTTGCATCGTGGAAGACTGGACGTTTTTAGACGTTTTTTTAAATAAATGTGGAAAAGTTCTTACGGTAACCAAGATTTAAGTTAAGTAAAAGGTTCATTATTTTCTCTAGATTCGAATACATCTCTTAAAAAGTTAGCTTTCTGTCTTAAAACATGATCAAATTTTTTCTGTAAAAAAATAGCGTGTCGGGTATTTTGACGGTTCGGCTGAAAAATCTCTAACTAAATATTTCAATTATTTTAATTTATGTTTTCATCTTCAGAAACTCGCTTGTTTCTACAAAATTTTCTATGTTATTTTGACAGATTAGATTGCTGAATCTTTCATTCAAAGAACCTTTTCGGGAAAAAATTATTAATTTACTGCATTTTATGCGGCATGGACAATAACGCACCATCATGCTTCATTCTACAATTTTGTCACTGAATATTGATTTATTTCAATCAATCATATATTGATTTTTTCAACATAACTTTTTCCGATGACAGTCATAATAAAAAATAACTCATTACTGTCTTAATCGCTTTAAGGGAATTTCACGTGTCCGTCCGGACACCCATGAAACTTTTATAAAATGTTGGACAATTTCTTTATGGAAATGTACCTTCATTATGGTTGACAAATAATGGGGCATCAATTTGCTCTGTAAATGACCATCGTTTAGTCATGTATAATTTTCTAGCAAACTCGTCTTCTACTCTGTTCTGAGTAGCCATAACATAGACTTCCTTCTTCACAGTTCGTAGCGCTCCATAAATAGCCTGTGATTAACGAGGCTCCCATATTGTGCTAGGGAACAAGATGGCAGTGCAGATGTGATGTTTGCACAGCACAGCGCGCTGTTCAAACACATTGATGACTTAAAAGTTAAAGATCATTATCATTGGTTAGTGTACATTTCAAGAAATGTTTCACCAGAATAAATTCCTCCTTGTTTATAAATCCAATACCATGCAGTTCTGATTCGAGAACTTCGTAATTTATTTTTTTTGGATTGAAACAATTTGGTTTCAGTCTAACTATGTTGCTTAAACTATCTACATAGGTAAAGAAGCGATCATAGATATTAAAATACAAAATGCCAAAGATTTTTACTTCAAAAAATTCCAAAGATTTCCAAATTCCCTTCCGTCAATTTAATATTCTCAGAATAAGAATCTTATTAGGGTGTCGGTAATTCTGACTTAAAATTATATTATACTTTATAAAACGTAGTTTGAGGGTGAAATAATTAATAACTTGAGTTATGAAAGTTATTGGAAGTTAGAGACTTGAAGTGAAGTGTTGAGAAGGTTACAGGAATTTAGGTAGAACTGCATAAAGCTTGTATAAGGTGCTTTTTGTTCTCGAGACCGTGAGACCGAGGGTTTGTTCATAGTTTGAAATGGCGAGGGTCAGCACCTTTGATACCCTCGCCATTCCGAACTATAAACAAACCCTCGGTCTCATGGTCCGTTACGGTCACGGTCCGTTACGGTCGTATTACGTTACAACGGTCCGTTGTAACGTAATACGTTAAATTATAAACGTATTACGTTACACCAAATTATCTGAACACACGAAACAAAAATAAAAATCAACGAGAAAAAAAATGAAATCACAGAAAATCAATAATTTAATAATTTTCTAAACGTGAAGCAATGCCGTTTGTGAAACAGCAAAAAAAAGTTTAGATGAATCCTGTGAGCATGTCAAGAAAATCAACATCAACACTACGGCTGCGACTCAGCCGTGAGACAATGCGAGAGGGTCACGAGTTGTACAACTATTATAAACGCCGTCATCAGAAGATACAAGTTTTCGAGCTCAGGGGCCGTATTATCAAAACTTCGTAAGTACGCAAAATCGACTTACGAGTGGCGTTGCTATGACAACGTAATACTAGCGGTGGTATTATATAAACATTTGAGCGGGAAAAATTTGCGCGGGGGAAAAAATTAGGCTTTTAGCTAAGACTTGCGTACGAAAGTTTTGATAATGCCAAAATTAGGGTGTATTTACGTACCACAGAACTTTTTTGTCGTAAGTACAAAAAGTTACGAAGTTTTGATAATCCGGCCCCTGCGCAAGAATTATCATCGGTACGGTCATCAGTACGGTCACAGTTCTCATCAGAAGAAACGATATGGTCACAACGGTCATCATTACGGTCACAGCTCTCATCAGAAGAAACGATACGGTCACAACGGTCATCATTACGGTCACAGTTCTCATCAGAAGAAACGATACGGTCACAACGGTCATCATTACGGTCACAGTTCTCATCAGAAGAAACGATACGGTCACAACCATCAACCGCAGAAAACCTACAAGAAACCTACGCCAGACTAACACGAGGCATCTATATCGGCAAGACACGACGGCTATGGGGCAAGAACGACCGCGGGCAGCGGGATGAGCGGCCACGGATACGGTACGGCCGCTGAAAATTCTGCCGCAACTCGTGCGTGCATTATATATACGGTCGTTAACAACAGTCGTACGACTCAACGGAACTGCAACGGATCAATGTTTCTGGTAAATAGAGAAAATTATGTGATGTTAACTGATAGGATTTCAATTTTGAACTCGTGCGTGCATTATATATACGGTCGTTAACAACAGTCGTACGACTCAACGGAACTGCAACGGATCAATGTTTCTGGTAAATAGAGAAAATTAAGTGATGTTAACTGATAGGTTTTCAATTTTGATAGTGTTCAGATTACCTTTTTCATGTACTGGAGATTTTTTGTTAACGTAGGATGTGAACTTGAATTCCCAATATGAAATGTACCATTGTTTCATTACAACCCTCTCTCTGCATTAATTTGCCGTAACTTATTCATGCGAGAACCATTTCATGCGTGCCTATCAAGCCACATCGGCGACAACCTGACGAAACGATATGTTATGAATATTTGGAACCTGAACCTGAACGTAACGCAAAATTGGAAGAGTAATCACTCCGATTGTTCAACTTTAAAATATATAAGACAATAGAAACAATCCATTATAATTATTAGTTTAATCAAATCTCTTCAGCTGTTCTTAATGACAGATTAATGCCTTCTTTTATTTATATATACATCCAAGCCTTCATCCATCATAAAACCCATCCTTGTACTCATTCATCGATAGACATACATATTCATTGCTACGTCATTTCATAAACTCAAAATCAGTACGCATTTCGATAATTGCTTCAATTTCTGACCTCCTTGATTTATTATTATTTGATCTTTAAATTTAATTCTAGCATGTACTTGCTTACTTGGAACGTCAATTCGGGAATGTAAGCGAAGAATGTCCTCCAGATTCTGACGAAATTCTTGTAAGCAAAACATCGCTAATGAGCAAAGATGGCATCCTCTTTGTGCCACTAAAAGACAACAAACCAAGTAGCGCAGCTGGAAAGAATTTTAATGACACTCAGCATGTGCCTCTTTTAAAAAAAATCAGAGCTTGACAGAAATGAAGATTTTGCGGAATTTTCTGGCTCTCGTAGCAAAAGTTCTCTGCAGAAACGTATGTTTGTCGAGTTGAAGGAATGTCTAAATGCTCCTAGCTTTATAGCGTGACAAGTTTGCAGAGTTTCAGGTCCTAGCAGAATCTTACAAAGGGTAGTTTCATAGCGGCCAAGAAAACAAATAGAAAATATATTAACTACCACTTGATGGCTCCCCTTGCTCTCATTAAATGACTACTCCATCTCCATTATTTTTAAGGAACTCGTAAAGCTTGGCGAGTGCCTGAGCAGCGCTGTTTACAGAGCAAGGTTCCCCACTGATGACTCTTGAGGAAGATCCTGGCAAGCATTAAGAGGCTTATCATAATAAGACTTAAAACTCTTGAAAGATAAACTTAAGCTATGAATTGCAACAGGGATGTGGGCGGATGAGCGATAATCAGAGTCGGCGATCCATCGTTGCCAGGGACTGCTACGTCCGAAACAAATACTAAGGATACTAAGGACACTAAGGGGACCTGGGCTGGCTTGGCTATTGTCAAGTATATAGAGGCAAGCGAACAGGAAGTTGATCGCCGGTATTCGAGGACCGCTGCCCGCAGATCACGGCAGTGGAGGACTGAAAGAAAGCCATAGACTCGCTCTGTGAAGCCACCATGTTTTTCCGTTTACAATTAGGGTAGCGTTGACGTAGTGTGAACGTTTTAATTGGCTTGAAAATAACGGCACAGAATCGATTCGATACTCAAAAGTTCACGCATTATACTGTGTAATAATGATTGCAGTTTTTCGGAACGCGGCAATAACCATGGAAAACCTTAAATCAATCAAAAGTTAATTTGTTGAAACTTACAATATCAGTCAATGGGTTTGTGTGTCCAAGTGTAAATGATATCCAAGAGCAGATGATCACATCAATCAGCCATTTTCGGGCGAAATAATTTACCATTATAAATAATATATGAATTATATGTATCAATTATCCGTATGTTTATATAATAAAAGTATCGATTACCCAGTAGGATGCAGGAATTTTAGTTTTTGAATATAAAACCAACTGTAAGTTTGAATAATACAATTTTCCTCCAACGCCGCTTCAGTTTTCGATATAATTTATTAGTGTCGCTCAGTAATCTCATGATCTCATTAGCTGCAGTCCTGCTTGAAGTACTTGCTCTGCACTTAATTACCAAGTTTAGAAGTCGTTGCCATTAATGCAGACTCGATAATACCACGTCCTTAACTCTAAAATGAAGGCCCGACTGTAAATATTTCCAGTTAGCAATTAGAACGCAGGGTTACTCGTGACTTCATTTATTTGTCCTTATTTAGAATTAGCACTGTTGTTTGTTTAATCGATTTGTAATAACAGGTATTTTATGTCGCAATCTATTACTTATAAAACAAATAAATACTTGGGTTAATTGTAAATTTGTTTCAACTGGAAACAAACCATATGTTGACATTTTCTTTGTCAGACGTGCTCGCTACAATTTACTTGTTACCAACTATTTAGCAAATGTGAGGCAGTTTAATTTGGTCAAAGTGCTTTCATTTTGCGAGAAAACAAGGCGCATAGAGCAGCAATTAATAACACAACGTTAGGAGCTTAACAAGAAAGGGAGCTTGGGAGGCCGTGTGCTGCTGGACATTTCTGAAGACCTCGTAAGATTAGAATATTCATAAGGTGATATTAGCCCCTGAGATCAAATAAGCAAGTTAGTTACTAGCCGTGTGCTGCTGGACATTTCTGAAGACCTCGTAAGATTAGAATATTCATAAGGTGATATTAGCCCTTGAGATCAAATAAGCAAGTTAGTTACTACGTGGCGAAAACAGGTCTTATCAAATATCGCAATATTTGTAGAGTATTATATATAAGGGGATCAAATAAATTACCACATTATCAAATACGTAATCGTTAACGTAAAACATGGCCCATACCATAGATCTGACCCAAAACCTATTTGAAATGAAATTTTCTCCCTCAATTGTCCACGATTCTAACCAAATTCTAAGAAAATAAGTTAAATAAATCAGGGTGCGCCAGCGACAACAGCGCTATGGCTGCAGTTAAACGAGAGAGGCTTTTGATTGGAGGACGGATCTCGATCCAAATTTGTTGCGACATCACTGAAGCAACGAAGAGCGGGAGCCGTAACAGTCCGTAACGACCTTTTTTGGTCCGTAACGACCTCTTGATGTCCACGTTTGGGACCTCCTTCAAGTCATGTTCTCCGGCCTTCTGGACAGTAACCTCATGAGTCCATAATCCAAGCCTTCACCAGCCGCCCTGGGAGTGGACTTTTCTTCGAGCACTCAACTGGACAGAATTCACCACATTGGTCACACACTATTAATTCGCATTAAGTCTTCATTCAGTACGTACACTGTGAGTCTGGCAAAGACAGAGCGTAATTCTTTGTCAAGGATGGTGTTGGGTTGAAGATCTAAAGCCGCTTCACAGCCTGATTTATTATAAAGATGTGGAGCCGAATTATCTAACTTTTTGGGTAATGAAACAAGTGCAATGAATTGCTTTTCAAATTGATCCAAAGTGATTGATTGATAATCGTAAAGTTGACTGAGAACGGATTTCCAATAGAATAAATGATAGCTAACCGCTAATTAATTTTCTAATAGATGACAAACTTACTCAATATACAACTGTTGAGAAACTGATCTTCCCTTATTTAATCAACGCAATTTTCACAATTTACTTAACAGATACCACAAGATGAGGGTTGCATGACGTCATCCGCCTCAGTCCGTTTGTTGCCTCTCATTTGTCGAAAAAGATGAAATTTTTTTGCAATTCAACTATCTTAAAGACAATGCTGGCGTAATGATGTACCGTTGTTTCTGATGTACACCGCACGCACGACGTGTAGGCGTGTGTGCGTGCATGTATGTGAATGTTCTTGCGTATGTATGTTAACAGATTTTAATCAAGGCTAATGAGTTCAATATAAGCCAGGGCATCCATCTCGTACGTTTCTTGTAGCTCACAGCTGCCACATTTTGTTGAATAGCAAGTTGCCACCGACGTGAATGCGTCTTGGATTTTTTCATTCATTATATCGAAGCGCATTCATGGCGCCAGAATTAGCTCGGCGTGACGATTAATTGGCGTATTTTGACCGCACGTCAGCTCAGTAATTTGCGCTACCGCAAAAAGGAACGGAATTAAAATTGACCAAGCAATTGAAGATGCGGAACCGTTTTCGAGTCATTCCGGATTTTTTTGTGTAAATCAAATGAATAATAATAAAAATAATTGAATGTTCGTAGTCTATTCAAACAATTAGCCTATTGTGCTCATCGTCGTGGCTGATTGCCTCATTTATTCAGTAGGGAAATTTCTCATAAATCCGGAAAGCTAGCTTCATACATGAGAGACGATAGTTCAGGGACTAACTATTTTTTAGTTAAATTCATAACTTTGCAATTAATTACGAGTCATCCAGTTATGTTGCAAAATATATATCAAAGACGCATATATAAAGGTAAAATTTTGATTCTGATATCCATTTCCATACAGAAGCCATTGCCATTTATTACTATTTATTCAGCGGCATCGTATATTACCTTGTTATGTACATTAGGCAGGCGAGATAACGGATGACAGCCAGCACCGAAAATCGATTTATGAAACTAGTTGCGAGCCCGTCTTACGCGACTCATGAGGGTGGATCAAGTGGTCGATTGCGCAGCTTATGCCTGTCTCATCCTTCTCGTATAAGCCACTTCGCTTCACTCCCTCAGCTCGTGCCTGTCTCGTCCGTCTCGTTAAGCCACTTCGCTTCCTTAGCCAAAATTTTGCGGCAAGTCAAGTTTACAAGACGTTATTGACAGCTAGTACTCGTGACTGGTGGTTCTAATTTAATAATTGTTCTTATTTTCATTGAAAATATCAATCTAGTTAAAATATCGGGCGCAAAACAAAACGCTGAACCCGCCTCATAAACACAGCCGCCGATCTTCAAGAACCCGCGCTGAACCCGGTTCAGTAACACTGCTATCGATCTTCAAGGAAATACCCGCGCTTAACCCGTCCTACGTGGCGTTTTCGGGGTTAAATTAGAGGCTTTCTCTTGAAAGGGACTTTATTGGGCAGCGATAAATTGGAGTACCATATCGTTGTTCTATGAATTAAAACTTTGTTTCTATCAAACAATTCTAAATATATCATCCATGCCTTCATAGTAATACAATATTTATTTTTATAAAATTCTTGTCCGAAAAACATGGAAATTTTTTTAGCCATTGATCTCCGCAGAGCTAATTAGCGTATCTCATTTCGGCCGAAGAATGTCAAGAATTGTATTTCTATTCACTTACGAGAATTTTAATGTTATTCATTGCATTTCAGGATTGACCGTCTACTGATGGGATACTTAAGCTTTATATTACTGCTAAATCAGAGCGTTGGAGCTGCACGCAGGAGGCCCTGACTTTTCGAGCTCATACGGTCACACACACATTAAAAATAGACATAATGCATGCACTTGTATGTATTTCACACAATTCAGACAATTAAACACTGAAAACAGCGCTACTTCCCAAAGAAAATTGCCAAATCAAGTCCTAGAGTAAGCGGTGTTGGTCAGGCCAACCAAATAATAATAGGTTCCAAGTTATGAAAACAAGAAGACGTTTAACCGATGTTACAATATTTAAACCATTGTACTATTATTATTTACGATATTCTTCCAGCCGTTCGGCCTAAGCAGCAGCAATAAAGCCTGGAGCAATTTAACAGCGTCGTGGAATTGGCACCGGAAGACTAACGAAGCGCCCCAATTCCAGAACGTCTGCGCTCTTCGATTGAGAAGCATTGCACAATTTCGGAACAAACGTTTGCTGCAAGAATTCCAGATGTTGGGAAGTAGGTTGGTGCTCGTTCTTGGACGCAGGACAAACTACCATATCAGGCTGCTGCAGAAATTTAAATTTAGAAGAACATCGATACTAATAGCAAAGAAATCGAGATTCAAATATAAGCATGTTCGTACAGGGAAAAGATTGAGCAGTGTTGCAGTGTTTGAGAAATTGCTTGAATATACTGAAATAAGTAACTACTATCATTAAGGTCAATTATACGAAAAATTTGTAAGCAATATGCAAAATAAACCACGTCCTCAAAATTATCGAGATTGTCATAGGGATGTGGGCTACAGCGATTGCGATGTATAAAAATTAGTTCTTAATTCCATAAATTATTTCGATTCATTTTTTGCATTTATTATATAGCACCAAGAATGTGAGATAAATCGTATCCAAAATATGTATAAAAACAAGAAATCTGGTAAATTAAATTCCTGCCTAGCCCTAAATTAATTAAATTTTTAATTTAAGGCAACAAGCTAAGAAATTTATAGGCCGGGCTCCCAGCATAGGTTAAGCTCTCTAAAGTGCTTCATCCGAAATCAACACCAAAGTTCGTGCGAAATATTCAAGTGAGAAACCCGAAGCCGGCGAGCGTGCGAAGCGCGCCACCTCGAGCCTCCTCCACTTGAGCTCCGAGTGATGATGACATTAACGAACCCGCCTGGGATCTGAAGCTCAAGCGACCCAACCTCCACATCCACCGTTTATCTAATCTTAACATTCGAGGATTTTCGAAAAAATGTAAAAAATATTAATGTCACATAGTGAAAAATAATCTGGAGTAGTTTGTTTTATTAAGTCTCCTTAAAATTTTAATAGTTCATTTTTATAGACGTCTTAAAATTTCAATTGTTTTTGTTCGTTCAGAAACTTATATTGCAAGCTTAAATCGAGAGTTTTAGCCAAAACTCTAGCGAGCGAAGAAATCCTGTGAGATTGGGACGTTACGAAGCTTAACGTGCTAATAATATTCATGTATATGCTTACGTTATTGAGTTAAAGTGTTCGTTGCCTGTTTATTATGAATGAGTCTGAGAATTGAAGCGTCTGGCATTACGAAAGAATAAAATTATCGCAGCTGGAATAGTTGGGACAACGCCTATAGATTATAGTAATGATCACACCTCATCATTGGTGAATGTAGATAGCTTGAATTTGTTTGGAATGAGAATAGTATCGTTATATACAGTTATTGATAATCTTGATACTCAATATATCAGTAGTATAGGTCATATTGTGATTTAACTCTAAATTAATACAACGATTCTTCTTTAATTATTCATTCTGGGCCTTAGTTCATGCATGGCTTACATGTAAAAAAATTAAATATGCTTATATCTGATCTTTGAAAAGATCAGATCCATTGGAAAGATAGGCAAACGTAATTGATATGAGGTCTGAGTTCAATAAATAAAAAATTGTGCCAAACGAAACAAAATTTCTCAAGAGCTTCGCAGGAGCAGGCCGAGCAGCTGGCCATTAATCTTGCAGCGAACAATGAGCGGAGATGAGGCCGCTGTCTTGCCAGGCAATGCGGGCCTCGAGGCTCCCAGGACGACGTAAAACTTCCTACAAAATCTCAGATAGCGAATATTTGTAAGCAAATATGGAGATTTTTCGAGAGGAACCACTGATTTTTGTTGTTGTTAAAATGCATTGAATTTTTTCAGAATCATCCTTGAAGGTATACATATATACAAATGGAGTCCAGAAATTTAATAAAATTCCAGCAAAAGGCAAAAATTTCATGTTGCTGAGAAGTTTTGTTAAAAGTAGAATGAATTTATAGATGAAATTCTAGAAGTTTTCAAATTTTCAGACATTGCAAAATATTTCTCAACCGCTCGCTAATTTTAGCGACAAATATGAGATGCAATTATTTTCAGCAAGTTATTTGTTTTCCAATTTTCAGCACTTAGAAAATAAGCATTACTAATGTAAACATTTTCTACTCGTATGTACCCCTTGCAAATGTCTCTATATCCTATCGTATAAAATTATGTCCATCGAGTTTCACGCGAGCAATCGAGCTGCGAAAGTCTTTTTTCGCAATCTTATGTAAAGTCATTATAAGATATATTCATGATCATGTTTGAATAGATGGCTACAATCACTCCACGAATTGCTAAGATGTAGAGTAATATTCTCATGCCAATACAATAAGAACCAAGATGTAATACGAAAGACATTTTTTATTTCAATTTTAAGATTTATTCAGTTATTTACATTTTTATTATGGTAGAACGTGGCACTGAATATTATGTATGGGGTTGAATTGGTGCAGTGTAGCGTAGCGTAATGCAGTGAAACCAATGATATTTAACAAATAGGTGTTGCTGATTATTCGGCGGTCTAATATATCAATTCATTTTTCATAATGTGCGTCCTCTAATTATTATTCTCTGCAACGCTCGGTGGTAAAATTTAAGGATAGCCTATGAAGTTTTGAACGAGACTATTTCCGGCATTTACATCTCATATAAATGTAATTAGTGCTGGCGATGGGGCCGGCTCACATCTAATTTATTTAAAGCCCCAAAAGTCTGACACTGAACTCAATTTCTGTAGTGACCGAATTCAAGCTAAATATAATTTAAAATGAATGAATTTTTCGAGCATTATAATTGCAGAAAAATGAATAAAGTTACCTAAAAGAGAGTATAAATCTGCTAATGCGTCTATGAATAATTTGAATAGAGAATTATTTCAAATTATCCTCGCTTTTTGGTATGATACACAATTACACATTCATGTACAGAGATGGCTCACGGTAAAAGACTTGACTTGCACTGAAGTAGTTTTAGTTACGACTTCTACTCTGGCTGTCGACAAGAATAATCGCTTCTTAGCTAAACCATATATGGAGATCGATATGGCAAAAGTAAAAATATAGTTTATTGGGCCTGATGTGGAACAAGAAAATATCATGAAGATTCATGAGAAATCAGGAAATAATGTTTATGGATATTAATGTGAAACTAGGAAATACGGTTTATGGAGATTGATGTGAAACAATGAAATGCAGTAAATATTTTCGACCGATGGCCACCTCTTGCGAAAGGCTTAGCGTGCACGAGAGGCACGCTCGCGCATAACTTGGCAAAATAAAACCGTTCAGAAATCTGAAGCTCTGAACATTTCTCGGGACTGCTGTGCTGAAATGAAGTTCAGGGAGGTGATCAAATTTAACATGGTGACGATAGAAGATCGATGGGGAAAGACATCCAACACTATGGGCAAATAACGTTGGAACTACGTTTAACCGACGTAAATTCGACGTTTAAACATCTAAATAATGATGATTCAATGTCATATGCCGGTGGAAATGAACGTAGTGATTTGGCGTTAGAAATTAAAACCAGACTCGTCCAACCTGCTGCATGGATTGATAATAAATCCCACTAACAATAATTGGATTATTTGTAAGTTTAAAGAAATCCATTTATTTGCCGATCAATTAAAGAATTAATGTCAGCATAAAAATTATTTTGATGCATTAAAATTACACTATAAGCCTACTTCTGCATTGTAATTCAAAAAGAATTGCCATGAATTTTTGTCCGTTTAATGACTAGGGCTGCGATTTGGCCTCTACTTCAAAGTATAGATTATTTAACCGTTAAAAGCGAGCGTTTAAATTTAGATTTCCGCTGCATTTAGAATCGTGTTCTACATTATTTAGAGAGCCTAGAAGCGAATAGCTCATCGTTCAATAATGAAATTTAACCAATGATTGACATCTAATCAGTGCCTCTATAAGCTGTCACTGGCATCCTGAAGCAATTAGCATGCTAAGCTACAACCATAAATTCCGAGATAAAATAAATCATAACCGCGCCAGCCGAATCTTTCCATGAATAATCGCGCTTGCATCTGCCAAGCAAACATTTGGAAATTAAGCTCTCCATAAAAGTCTCTGTATCTTAGCTTCACACAAGACAGAAGTCAATAGTTGAACGTACGAATTCGACAGAATCAAATTATTTTAAATAATATAAAACAATTGCCTTTCTTAAAAACATACGGTCAAATGCATGCCGAAAATGAAAGACTGGCTTCGTCATTAAAAACCATTCGCTTCATATTTATTTTCCAAGAAAATTCTGAGCATCAGTAGTTATCATAAATTTCACTCATGTTTGTGACAAGCGCACTCGTGCTGTGCAAAAAAATGAACTCCTAGCGCCAAAAAAAAATATTCCTGGTAGTCATATGCCCTAAACATCTTCTCTCAGTGAACTTCTGTCTCCCTTCATAGAAAAACTGTCATTTATGCTAATAATGTGATGATTTCAAGAATTTCCTAGCATGAAGAAGCAGTGAACGTGCCTGTAATTAGGATGCACTGGCTTAATGAAGTCACTAAAGCTTCTCATGTGCACATAATTGCCGGTTAGGCGAGCAAGCATTGCAGCCGCGGCCGACAGATCTCCGGCTTTCTAATACGACGATCGCGTAAGCTTCTTTCCATCTTTTGATCGGGCATTTCTATTGAATAAAACTTGCATAATTTACAGTATTTTCTAGCACATAATGGATTTTGAAGCAGGTCAAAAAGTTTGGGTCAATTCAGATGGAAATATAATTCTCAAGTTTCATATCTAAATATTTTTATCAAGGTAAAAAAATGCAAATCAAATTAGAGTCGAGCATATCATTACAGTTGATGAAGTTCCGAGACAAATTAGAGTATTTTATAGAATATCAGAGCTTTCATGATCACAACATTTCTCAAATAAAGAAGCTTTCGAATTTTCTCTTCCTTGATTGAACGTCAGAAGACTTGATCGACGATAACAACCTAGCCGAGCTTGAAGAAAAAAATGTGGAGCTCGATTTTTAATGCGACAGCAGGACGAGCGCTGCAATCCGTGGATTTATTTACGAATCATTGGAAGTTTTAGGTATGATGACTTCGTTGAAGTGACCTCAAGGGAAAACCAAAACAGGATTAAATAATTCATAATTAATTTTCTGAGAAATTTGCTCCAAGGACTTTTACCGTCAATTCATGAAACACAGTGAATGAACTCATTAAAACATCAACGAAAACTTTTACATTTTATCGAGCTTTTTTTATTTACGCAAAAGAAAGACTGAAATGAGTTTGTAAACTTTTTAACCTCCGTTAACTAAGGAAAACTAATTCAAGCTATTTTAATTCTGCAGAGTCAGAGTAAAAAAGATAATTCTAGATAAAGAATGCAGATAATTTAAAAAGAATCATACTAAAACTCTTGCTCAAACCCCATTCCCCAAAGCACACGAAGCCTCAATTAAGAGTTTATCTGAAAGGAAGGTAATTTATTCGAAGAAAATATTTGTCGAAAAACATGTCGCATCATGTAAACAAGTTAGCTAAAAATTTTAGTCGATAAGAGACAAACGATTTCCAGAGGTACAGATCGCGTACTTATCGATAGCCAGGGAACTATGAATTATTCAATGCATCTTGCATTTAGATTACGTGACGCAAATTTGAGACAAACTTGACGTTTTCCACCTATAGAAAGAATCAACCATGCACGGTCATCAGTCCTATTTCAACAAGCAGGGTGCCGCTTTTCTTCATCTAAATAATACATCTCTTCAGTGCATGCTTGGGCACAGCATTAATAACAAGTATGGTGGTGTCAGCTTTCATGAGGGAATTAGCCTATTATTAACTTCCAGACCACTAGGCCGGTTCATCATTTTCACAACCAGTTGTGATCGAGATTGGATAGACAAATCTAAAGACTAAACATAATTCTAATAGTAGGATAGCGAACAAACACATCCGTGCTTAATTTAATTGGATTTTGAGATCAAAACGAAGAATAAATTCAAGCTAACAATAAACTGTGCTTTTGAATAATAATTATTTTTGGTTTCTAATACTAGATTTAACAGTCCAATTCTGCTTGAATCCTTCAATTGATAAAAAATTTTACACCATAATAATATTGTACCAAAGTGTAATCGAAAATTAAAAATAGAACGAAATAAGAAATAAACTCGAGTTTTTACCGTTGATCAGCGCCGAGCTCCATTCGTTGGGCGTCAACTGCGCTTCATGGTTACACTTCAAACGACACCTTCCATGACTTGCAAATTGCGTGTTTAACAGATAATTAAACTTCAAAATATTTCGTACGTGCTCATTTGGACGCCAGAAATTCTTTGGCCGTCACTGTTGTGCAGCGGTAGTGTCGTTCAATCAGTCAAGTTCTTTCGGTTCATTAATTAAAATTTCGACAGGTTTCAACTCGCAATAAATGCATTTATCTGTCACTGGGACGGCAGAATGGATCGAAATTCTGATACATATATCTGCATTTTATATCTTTACAAAATGGTCGTTACGGAAATTCATTTCACTACGGAAGCTACATTTTAAATGGTAATAATTAAATTACAAATGATCAATTAACGGAATAAATGCCGTACCTCATTATTCATAGTTTCATTGTTTATCAATTGTTATTTTTGTTTTCAATCTCTGTACTAAAGCAAAATTGTTTTTCAGTTGAAAGCAGATAAAATGAATGGTATTGAAACCGACTTTTTCCTTTAACCACAAATCCTATGACTGCAATTTTAGAGGGACTGATCGATGAATAGCCACTATAGTCTCAACTAGAATAACTAGTCACGCACTAATTTGCGTGATGATTGCGAATTCAATACTCGTAACACGGTAAACTTCCCCACTTAAACTTCGTAACTCTTCACAACAAAAGGTTACCAAGACGGAACTAAAGCAGACAAGAGCTTCGTCGTCTAATAAATAACTGATAAGGCGGGGAAATTAATCTAGCAATTAATCAACAATTTTCGGTTGAAAAATCTACTGCCTCACTTACCATGCATTTCTTATTTCATTTGCGAGCAAAAATTTAGCCTGAAAATGTGCATTTCTTGTGGATTAGCGCTTTTTGCGTCCGTTTTGATCAGATGATCAGGTTTATGTTTGGCATTTGAACATTCATACAAATTTATGATTTTAAAAAGCGTTGAAAATATAACGTCATACCTAGAATCCAGACTATACGCCATAGTTTGCTCTTGATAATAAATGACTTCTGTTAGAAATTTTGTTATCACAAAATGTCTATAACGTTCTGTGATGTCAGCCTGAGCAGAAATGATAAAAAAAGGTAGTATTCCATTAAACCGATTAGAATACGACGGAATGAGATAGCGCTGCAAATTAATTCACTCCATGCTAGCAAATTAATGGTTTTTTATTCATCATAATGAAATTTATTTGAAAAGAGTGGCAGCTTATTTTATTGTATACACTGTTGTTTGACTCTAAATAATCCTCACATCTTATTAAGAACACTAAAAATATTTTCCCGGCTTAACGTAACGCATAATATACCGTTATCTTATCCTAGACAGGAGTCTGGAATTGTGAATAAACTTGAAAACACAGCAAATCACTTGCATTCAAAATGGAGTATGAGTCTTGCGTCATTTACAGGTTACTGCGAGCAAATAACTTGGCAATCTCATTCTCTAGTGTGCATGAATATCATATAAAACATTAATACATATAATTAAGTTCAATGCTGATAAAATTTCCAAAAACGATTTTGAATCGGATTGCCACACAACATCTCGTCGCATGCAGAACGCAACATGTGTGATCGATTGCTAGGTTTTGAATTACAAAACAAAACATATTTAATAATGAAAAGTAAATTGATTGCTCCTTGGTGATGAAACTTATCTTTCAATAGATCATTTTTCTGTATAAAATGCTTTAGCTTTTAGATATCTTGCATTATTTCAGAGATGATTAATGTAATTTAAATTAATAACGAGTATCAAACTGAAAACTCATGATTAAAAAGCAGCCGACCTCTGATTTTTGGAACGGAAATTTGAACTCGCTGTAATCCAGCATTCCGGCCCCAATATCGCCCGGCAACAAGCTTACGGCGCGGCTAAGCGACTCATCTCGAGCCGCGTTCAGCGCAAAACCAATAACCTCTTCCATGCAGGAAATCTCGCGAGGAAAGCTTGAACTGGGAGAGAATTTCTACATATGCTTGGCGCACATGTACATTTATGCTTCCACTCAAAGGTGGGAATAAATCAGAACGAGAAATGACAGAGTACGAAATTTTCTTTCTTTCTCGTGAATAGGCAAGTAATCCAATTTACTGTATTATTGAATGCTTCCTTTCAGGGGTGAAATGTTTATTGTTTTCGAAATGTAACTGACACACAAATGGTATGTGCAATATTCACCATGAAAATGAATGATAAAAATTGTTCAACGAATGTAATTTGCATTGGAAAATTACTATGAATTTCTCTCAAGCGTATGCATTAGAATCTTTACTCGGTCTCTGGAAATAGATTAAGGTTTATTCCTTTTAAAATGAGATTTAATCGGAACTTTCCAACGTATAAGGATTAAAGAAGATAGTCCTTAAATTTACCGCAGCTTAACCGGAGAAGATAAACTCTCCGTTTCCGTTAGCCGGAAATCTTGAATGAGGCCGCAAACTGTTAACATTGAGCATCAAGAATTGAGCTCATCTAAATTTGCCCGAACAAACGTGAAGGAATTTTTAAACGCGAACTGCAACTAACGTTCAGAGGTGCAGGACTAGCAAGCACCAGGACTAATGCAGGGAAACTAATATGCGATCGAAAGATGGTTTCTAGACGGTGAATAAATAAATAATAGTGAGATGTCCATCAAACATGAGTAAAAATAAGGTATATTCGCATAAAAATATTAAATAATTTTGGTTTTAACTTGTGTTCTCAGAGAGCGAAGGGAACTTACTGGAATTTATATGACTTTCACTGCACTTCTGTTAGCCTCACAAATACAAGCACCACTGGTGCATGAGCCAATATAGATTTTTAGGAATTAAAAACAAACCTTTCCCTCTCAATTGTGCCCAACATAGAAAGCTTCTACTCTCAGTTCTAAAAAAAAAACAAATTTATAACTTTTTACCTTGTGTCATTTTGTTGCTAGGAAGATGCAAGAGGTGAAATCGCCTGTGCATGAAGTGATGCCGCATCAAACTGAAGCTCGACGGAATAACCTTTGATGCGTAATTTCCAATCAAGCCTCGAGTGTCGCCAACGATGTATGGTAGATTTTTTGATAGCGCTTTTATCGTGCACGGGACTAAAGCTGAAATATCAATACACTACGGGAATATAGAATTTTAAGGGTTGAATGATATCGTTCTGATCGAGTAGAAGACTAATAAAAATAATATTAATCAGAAAAACTTCTGACGAAATTTTATTTTATGATTTAAGGGCTTCTTTGAGCAACACAAAAATATATGTCTCAATGACGCTATGATTTAGAAGTATGAAGGAATATTGGCGAGAACTGCAAGGCGGCGCACGAGACAACCTAACTCAAGTTCGTTGTCGATATAACAAGTCAGTCAGACGTCGCCCAGAAGAGTTAATCCCCGTCTGGTGCGCTCCCCGTTATTCCGAATCACGTAGTCCCAAGCCCCATCAGCACAAATCTTAATTTTGAACGACCCAAAGTTTAAATCATAATTTATTTAATTCCATATTTCCCACCCTCATTTTTGACACCTCATGATTCCCAGAGGTGGGCAGTAGCGCGCTACATGTAGCGGTAGCGGCAGCGGCTCTACATTTAAGGCAATGTAGCGGTAGCGGTAGCACCCGCTACATATTTAAGTAGCGATAAGAGGTTTTTCCGCTACAGCGTTACCGCTACATTTATAGATAAAGCCTTTAGATTTTACTTAAGGGGACCGGCTACCCTCCAACAAAACTATTTTGTTTACAGACGGATCGTTTTGAAACTTGGTACACTTATGTAACAGAAATCTAAGACCTTTTTGTTCATGTAAATTTAAAAAATGAAAGAAAATATGGAATTAGTAGAAAACGGCAAATAAGGGGTACTCTAAAAAAGTTTATAACTTCTGCAAATCACATGCTACAATGTCGAGACACATATCATTCGATTTGTAACAACAATATCTAGCGACTGTAGAACCCCGATTTTTTATTTTCCTCATCGTTTTTTTTTCGGTTCTAGAGTCGCTAGGTATTGTTACATGGTATGTCTCAATGAGAGACATACATGGTATGTGTCTCATTGCCGTAGCTTGAAAACTGTTGGAGTTATGATTTTCCTAAGATGGCGTTTTTTGGATTTTTACATTGTTCAGGGGAGCCAAATAAAGTAAAATTCATTGAAAACAGAAGAATATGCCCAAAATATGCCCAAAAAGTCTTGATATTGTAGCCCAAGCTTTCCCATTGCCAATTATTTGCATTCAAGGTACCAGCACGCGTCTTTGTACCTATTTATATTCAATTTAACGTGAATAATAGGCTATAAATAAGACTTTTTAAATATAAATATATATATAAATATTCATTTTACATAACTTTACAACTGATTTCTTATCATCGTAGTATTTTACTCATTTTCATTCTCAACATTATGCACATTTCTGTCCGGTTTGTGTTAGAGCGCGCGTCGAATGACAGAAAGCTCTTGCGAAAGTTGCCTGCCCCAAGTAACGCTAAGCTTTTGCGACCTTCGTAACTTTTGCAATGCTACCACATGCCTTATGATGGCGGACAACGACATCGGCAACGACGATGCGCACTTAGTGACAAAACAGTTAGGAAACAGAGAAAACATTGTGATAAAACATTTATCACTGTTGAATATACACGGCGAACTCGATATTCTCCGGTCAGTACACAGCGTCTTAATTAAATCGTGATAATTTTTGACAGCATGCACACGAAAAAGGGAAAATTATACATGAGCATCCTGAAAATCCTGACATCTTCATGATCTTTGTTTTGTTGCATCGATCTCACGCCTACTGCACGACCTACTTATTACAAGGAGACCAGAAGGATAACGCGTCGTCAAGGCACCGTCATTATTTATAACGGGACTGCTCAAGTTGCTCCTAATGGAAGCGTGAAAGACTTAGCGAGCTAAAGCTGATATGCATCTTATGTTTATGACACAAAGTCTGTGCACAACAATGGCGTGCGACTCTTATACGACCCGCAGGTATGAGTAATGCGTCGTGAACGCATCACTGGAATGGAGTTAATGAACTAATTTTAGGCGTTTTTAATTAAATATGCAATATTAGTTTGTGTTATCATCAGAATATAATGGTAGAAAAGAAGCGAGAAACTAAATTTATTAATAATTCCCTAGGTAATTTTTAAGTAGTTTAATAATTGGTACTGAATGACCACGAGTGTGTGGACCTGTTTCCATGCTGTTTTCTTCACATACATTATCTGATTGTTTCATTATTTGTCTATCTGGAACCCAATAATAATTATGAGAAAATCATCTCTGTATAGTGTACATATTTTGCTGGCCTTCTAAAAAATCAACAAAGATCCTTTACTTTAGCGAGAGTAATTTTATACTAACACGTTGTAGGGTCAGGAAATTTAATAGCATAATAGTTTTGTTTTATTACACTGGTCCATGAGCGCCTTTGATCATTTGTATGATCAGTGACTCGACGGAGACTTTTTACCTACCAATCTAGCAGGAATATCTCATTACTCAACATGTCATTCGACTCGCTTGAGTCTACAGCTCGCTGTTCAAATATTTGAAAGCTGCAGCAATACAGAGATTCTTCTCGATGGACGATCGTAATTGAAGCAAACATCAAGCGTAAGTTCAGCGAGAACGTCATTTCACAGTATTTTATTACGGTAAGCCTTTATGGCGCTTGGGAATAGCTATTACACAAGTTACTAATTTTCTCAACATGTCATATTAGGAATGAAATGAACCGAACAGCAGGATCTACAGTTTTTCTTTTCGTACGTTAGGTTGTAAAGTGGTGCCTAATAAAATAAGTTGATAACTGTTCGAATCTAAGAAAGCTCGTTCATGAACTCGTTAGCGTCGCCTTGGCGACAGTTGCAGTTGAGTGTCACAAGTGAAACAAATGCCCGCACTAACAAACTTCCATCGTTGCAGGAGACGTGGCTTTGTGCACTTTTTACACTTCACAGAGTAATAAAGATAACAGTTAAAGCCAAGATGTTAGAATGTAATAGTCGACAGGTTCCATTCAACTCATTTGATAATTGTTTTAACACGATTATGTCAAATTAAATTATTAGCAATTGCATGCAATCCTTCCCATGTAGCCACAAGATGCATATATGAACAAAAACCAATTAATACGAGTATACCTGAAATTGTTCATAGAGTGAAGTATGAACAAATTTTAAGATCAATAGGAAGACTCATATCGAGAAAAGATATGAGCGCTCTACGACAAGCTTTTCACGCATAATTGCTCTGGAACGAGAAGAAAAAAATTCAATTGGGCACCAGAGAGAAGCGTGCGATAAAAAAGTATAAATTTTTTAAAACGACTCGAAAACTTTTGATTTCCTCTTCAAATATTTTGGACATAGAATTTTCTGCGCAGGAGCATTCGAAGGTTTATGAAAATTTTATCAGCTTTTATCTCTGTAAATAGATTGGAGCAAAGAATTATAAAATTTACAGAAATATTGACGAGATGCGTTCCATTCATGATAAGTGTTAATAAATACTCACCGTAACCACTGTTTTATAATCAAACGTGGCTCGTTAAGCCATTGAGCCGAAATTTCAGGGTTGTGTTCAAGTAATTCGTTCACTCGACGATTTTATTACAACAGATTAAAAAGTGGAACTTCGATGTTAGAATAGAATTGTTTTTCTTAGAAAAATAAAAAGTTAAGGGCATTTGGAAACCAAATTTTATTGCCAAGGTCCGACAAATGAAACATCACTTAGAAAAGTTGCAAAAGCTTTTTTGCTAAGCGCTGGCAGTTTAGTTCGAAATCTATGAATAGTTTATGCATCATCCTGGAAGCTCGTGATGGCTTGACCTCAATCATGTCTGACAGCCATAATCCTGAAGCAAAGCGTAGGGGCTTACATTTTCAGATAAATTCATGTGTTATGTTATTCATGCCAAACAAACTAATAGGGAGCTAAAAAATTCTGTACCCCTGGAGTATTCAGTTCATAGAGTTGAGAGAGCACGCCGCCTCCTTGACACGCCACGTAAAATCAATTTATTACTAGTTCCATAGGTTGGTGGAGATATCAGAGATATAATATCAAGTGGCATAACATCAAACTTGGTTTCAACGGATAAGTCGCTCTATGCGAAGACAATCATTAATTACCAACTATATAGATTCGGCAGTCTTGAGTAACGAAGATCACGAAATCAGTCAATAAAAAAGTCCATCGCGAACTCAACGCTCAAGCCCGTTCCGTTAATAAAGCTTGTCTTTCATCTCGAGATGACCTGCCCCCGCAAGCGGCAGCTCGATCAAAATTGCTCCTCAATGCTTTAGCTAATGAAGCTCAGCAATGACTCATCTCAATTCTGCTAAGAGGAAAGCTCTCATTTCAGTGCCATCGTATCAAAATGCTGCTATATATGATAAGAGAATTATATTAATCTGGTAATGCACCCTATAGCATTCGTAGGTAAAGCAAATAATTGAAATAGAAGCACTTAGCGAGGATCTCATTATCTCCAGTTCTATTACGATGAAAAGTAAAAAGCTCGTGTAAACAGCGTTATGATAAGAGGATAGTGTAAAGACTATTTACGAGCATCCAGACTACAATCAAGACATTCCTACCCCAACCGAGACATTATAAAACCACTACCGAGACATTATAAGACCAATATGGAGACATTATAAGACCACTACCGAGACATTATAAGACCACTACAGAGACATTATAAAACCACTACCGAGACATTATAAGATTACTACCGAGACATTATAAGACCACTAACGAGACATTATAAGACCACTACCGAGACATAATATAAGACCACTACCGAGACGCTTTAATCGAATATTATTTTGCCCCAACACGAGTTTCATTCCTTCACAAATAAGCGCCTACGGTGCTCAATTCATATCGACGACGTGTCGGAATCGTGTTTTGCGGTCACGCCGCACGTTCAGAGGATGACTTATTTCCATGTTTTCACTCCGGGCCGAGAGTTTTGTGACTTTATTAGTTCAACAACGCGGGACGGCACCAAAACTCTAGCTCAATATTTTAAACGTATGACACGCGCGCCCCAACACGACGCAGTCTCGAGGCTTGCCTCGATCTCTTGTAGGATCTACTGACGCCTCGTGACAGACGAAACTAGAGTGCGTCAAAAACACCACTGCTCTCAGACGGTCAGATTTGTAACGCTTGCCAGTAACCGAAAAAAGCGCATTGTCCATGTGACCGTGGCTTTATTAGGCCTATTTTAGGGGGGTTTCAGTACTCATAGAATATTCATAAGCCCCCTAAATAATTTATATTAATTTATTAACAATATTATCATTTTTAGACAAAAAATGCAGACAAGTTCAATATAAGATTGCCGAGATATGTAGTTAATGCTGTAAACATACATTTCGTGTGTTTTTATACTGAACTACAGATGTTATCAGCTGATGTGAAATTAAACGTTCGCTTAAACCTTTACATCAGCGGGGCCAAGCCCAATCACTGTAATAATAACGTCTCTGTTAAGTCAGTATTTACAAATGAGACTGCACATTGTCCAGATTTCCAGGCAGCAAAGGAAGGAAAATAGTTACTAATCGGTAGTCACTAAGCAAGGAAACAACCGAGAGGAGAAAACATGAATAGTTGACTTACTACGTTTGTTGATAATCTTAACTTTTGATTAGTTTGAATAAAATCGACCTTATTTAATCACGAGTTTGAACGTATACATGCTGCTTCTATCCTCGTGGAAACCTAGCTTCACTCCTGTCGCTAAGTGTATCTATCATGGTACACAGCAAGCATCTAGGCTTTGCAACCTTCTCTATGTAGATCTTACAGAATGGTTTATTCTATTTTCATCCATTTCAGCTGAGGGAAGTTTCAAGTATTGACAATGGTAGCTGATTCGGGATCCTCACTAACTGAGGTAGACATTGGAGTAACTCGTAAGAGTTGGTGTCACATGTGGCTAGATTCTAATTTTTTAGAGGTCTTAGTTAGGTTATAGCGTGTAACATAAATTTTCGCAGGCTACTATCGTCACGCAGCTCTCAAACTAAGATATTGATTAACATTTCATGGAATAAGAATTAAGAGAGAAAATTAAAATTGCTTTCCGATTCTATCAGAAAGTAATCTTACTTAATTCTCGTTATGTTAAAAGCTATTTTAAATGATAACGTGTATAAATTGATAATTATAAAATTATGTTTTCCGACAGTTCAGACTGACCCACAGGCAGATGCCATGGTAGGACGATATAGCACCAGTTAGCACGTCCTTCCTTGCTTCGAAGCCTTCTTCACAGCAGCAACCTTTCACACAGTTTAGTTTTTTACAAACGTAGAGGCTAATTTTTACTGTCAGGCCAAGCGTTACCTTCCTGCAAAAAACTAACCATCAAATAACATTCACGATTCAGGCTGAGGGAAACCTTCAACTAAGATTCAGACGAAGTCTAACCTTCAAACTAGTCTAACCGTCAGACGAAGGCTAACCTTCAGTCAAATTGTCTCTTCCGGCAAAGGCTAACCTTTAACCAAGCGTAACCTTCAGGGAAAGTTTTACCCTCAGAAAAAGTTTAACCTTGAACCAAACAATTGACATCAACCCGGGAAATTCCGTCAGTCACGAGAGGGTTAAAACCAGTATACAACTTAAAATGTGAAATTGGAGCACAATGTTGCAGTTTCACAAACGGGATCGCTTTAGCTTCGAGACTACTTTGCTGATCAGCTGGATTCTGATGATAAAGCCATTTTATGTTTTCACAAGAGGTCTCCAAAATTTTTCAAATGACAGGAAGTTCAATTTTTCTGATGTTTAGTTGTCTAACTAATTATCGGTTGATTTGTGAATTGGAATTTTCACTGTCAATTGATGCGAATTTTCAGTTTCATTCATCTATAATTCTTTTGGTAACAAACACAATAAAATAGAATACTCCTGCCAATCAAGCAGATTTTCTCCTTAGAAAGTTTTATCAGTGGGAGCAAATGTTTCTCAGCAGATTATATTGCATATATTTTCAATCAGTTTTACTTCATTTCCGAGAAGTAACCTCTCGTGAAGATCCTTTTTGACGGTCAAAAAAATAGTCTCTTGCTCCTGCCTCGACTGCGTTTGTTTGATGCCAGACCAACGAACTGCGCAAGTCCCCCAACAATGAGATTTACGGCCAACCTCTTGCGTGATGTGCTCCAAAAAAATCGCACATCGTATCTGCTCCAGCGCCGGGAATGATGAGGGGTTTTTCCGAGCAAATGCTCGCCTAACTCGATTGGCGGCTTCCCCTATATTCCATCAAAGGCTCTCATTGTGCGAGATTTCATCCAGTCGAGTCCTTCTCAATTATTGGACTACCATTATAGAATAGAAGCGTCGGCACTGAAGAAATAGGCCCATGGTCTATATTCTGATCTGGTTTCAAGTTCACGACCTTTTCTATGGTAATGGAAGGCTTTGGAATTTTCGTAAATTAAACAGAAAAATATATAGCGTCGACTTGATCAATGGGGAATATGAACACATTTCACGGCCCTAACGCTACATCATTCTTTGCAAGCAGCTCGTGATCCAGAATTTTATGTTGCTCTAAATAAACTTTTATAGTGACGTTGCCATTGAACCCATCATTTCGCAACAATAAACACACACCAGTCACTGCAGGATGTTCAAGGGAACAAATCTGGAAAACAGGTTGTATTTTTCCGCTGAAATTTCCTTTCTGAATGAGACGCTTGCTTCTTTGTGTTATTTGCATCAACGATGCTTCTTCATCAACGCAAAGAGCAACAGCATTTGCGAGACTAGGTTCAAGACGAGAGGGCATTTGAGAGCGGCCAGAGTTGAGCTTTTCGGCCTACACTCAGATAAATGTGAGACTTGGTCCGAATAGCGATGCACTTTATTTTTATGCCCTCTTAAGGGTAATCATGACACAAATAAAAGTGCGTATCGGTGCTACGTCCGTTCTCTGCTCGCGCGATGGGTAAAAGAAGACTGTTACTATTCGGATCACACGATATTCATTTGTATAAGAGTTGTAAGGCAAACTCAACACGCATGCCTTGACTACCACGAAATGAACACTGAACAGGACCCGCAATGAACCAGGAAATTTTCTATCTTAATGCCGAAGAGCTCTTAAAAATTTAAATAAAATATTACGTTTATAGATATTGAAAGTTCAGTAGTTGACCTATTGAACTTTCAGTATCTATAAACGCTTAATTAAGAAAATCTTGATCGTAAAAAGCATAGTTCCTAACTCGAGCGGTTACTTACACTCCGTGCACAGCATGAGAACACGAGTATATTTTGCCATGGATAAATTTTTAGCACTTCATCTGTTCCTCAAACCAGCGGAACGCCAATTACGCTCATCACCCAATTAAATTAAATTGGATGAAAAATTGCCTGAAAACTATAATATCGCTCGACAAACCAATAAAATAATCCACAAAATTAATGTGATTTTGGTCTTTATTTGTTCATAATACAGTCGGGAAATTCTTCTGTCATCAATTATGCCTTTTTATTTCAACAGGATAATTAAAGTTCCACGCTATTGATGATTTTCTACAAATATCGTCGATATCGTATCCGTTGTTTTCTCACTTGGCGAGCAGGACTAACGGAGCAAAAATGTATGGCTTTTCTGGTCACAATTCAATGCACCGCTGTACCGCCCTGCGAGCAACAAACACAGATGCCATTAGAATGACTCCTGTCAATTCATCGCAGCCACGAGAAGCAATCATCCCAGTCAAAAAAAAACAGCCCCTGCCAATGTTTGTGCGGTGAGACATTTTTGGACTTGCAGCGCAAAAAAAGAACCCCCAGCGCTGAAAAATTAACGATCCAACCTAACCGCAAACAGAAGAGAAAATCGTTTCAGGGGTGAACAAGTGAAACGTGACGATTGCGACCCCACCGATCGAGGATGATAGAGGATGGCACGCAGGCAGACTTTCCCTGGGCTCCTTCATAGATTGTCTCGTTTATATCGTCCTCTACCGCCGTGTGTCGCTCTCCGGGAACATAACTTTCAACTTAAATTATACGTAAACTACTGAGTTTAGCAACCTGAGGACTTTTGTTCGCAAAAGAGAACATTTTAAATTTGTCGTACGTGGCGGCAACCATCAGTGCAAGTCATTTTTAAAAGTTCCACTACAAAATATGGCATGAAAAATATCATTAGTTTATCTGCATCGATCCTCAATCAGCGTGTCTGGGGACAAATTAAATAGCTTTCACTTATCGAATTATTTCGACACCTCAAAGCTTGGGCAACATCGGACCGCTCTGCTTAATTTCAATGTATAATGGATAAATGCTTTAGTGATACTCGAGCTCTTCGCTTGGCTGTAGTGAGGAGAAGAGCGCAGCAGAAGTACGAATGAAGACGAGATGCGGGCTAACAGTTTATTTAAAAAGCGACAAAGATCACCTTATTGAACTATCATGTTCAAAATCAACAAGAACTGAGCCAGGGGGCGGTACCATCGTACTTGGGTTGTTAAACAGTCCTCAGCTGAAATAATAATGAAACAAATATGTATGAGATTCATTTATACAATGAATTGAAAAATAAACGGATGGATCACAAAATGGAGCTATTATGGGTGAGAGAAATGGTGTGAGAATATAAAAGTTGACCATCAAAAGGGGACAAGTTAAAAATAAACGAACATGAAACATCATAACTTAGTCATGATATCATTAGTCTGCCCAGTAATAACTAGAAAATTTAAAGCAGTAATATAGCGTATTTCAAACAAGGCTGATCGCCCGCTGTGCTGCCATTATGCTAAGGTAACTACATCGTAAAGTTAATACGGGATATCAGTGTTCCTATTATTCGACACTTCTAGTCTCAACAAAAGTATTCATGAATGAAACTTCAAATTACTACAGTTTTTCAGTCTTGACTCTCAAAAATGATGGTAAAATAAAGCTTATGTAGCCAACATAAATATAGATATAATATAGCTATAAAAAAATTGCTCCTCATTCATAATTTAAACGTCCCTTTGATCCTCAGAACTTACTTCATTCCAAAGTAATGATCTGATTTGTATACAAATCTAAGAGGGAAAACCATCACAATAGCAAATAACTGAAACATCCAAACAGGATAATGAAGATTTCTTAAAATTTACCACGCCATAGTGACGGCGTCTTTAAAGAAACCTCGAAAGTTCCTAAGGTTTCCAAACTACGTCTAAAACATACAAGTAAAGAAACGCTTGCACACAAAAATGAACTAGTACGAAGGGTATACTTAATTAGAACCTCATGGATAAATGCACACCTACTTAAATACGAACGACAGGCGCACGACACATTCCTTTTATTCGCGTTTACTGCGACAATAGAAACCATTAAGCGAATTCGCATCAAGAGAATGCTCGCTTCACAGTGATGCGCGTAAATATCAACGAAATATTTTTCCCAATGATATTTACGTTTGATATCAAAGAATGATATCAAAGAATACAACCAGTTACGAATTTTTCAGATATTTACAATAATAGCTCTAAAGAGCGAGAAAACAGGCAAGTCAAAATTCAGACGAGGCTTTTTGAAGAAATCTACGAAGAATTTTTAAAAATCCACAAAGGGTTTCAAAATTATCCGCTAAGAAATGATTCGAACCAAGTCCATTATTTCTGGAAATGCAAATAATAAGAACATTATTTAGAGAAATAGTAGTTTAATTCGCCTGACTTGTTAGGCTATCGACGTATAAGTTTAGGCCGCTTGGGCCCCTTTTGTTTGGGCACGTCTTGAGCGCACGAGGCTTCAGAGGAGCCGTTCCTCGGGAGTTTTGTGGCAAGCGGGTCGCCCTGACGCAGTTTGCTGCACATCAACAAAACGAATATAATAAGAGAATAGCGTGTATTTGACATGACACAGCAATCAATTCATAAAGACAGGCAATGTATGGCTGTCGTACGTTATCTTAATACTTAACTCAGATATCTCAAGACCTACGGCTGATATCTCAAGACCTAAGGCTGATATCTCAAGACCTAAGGCTGATATCTCAAGACCCATCATCAGTGTCTCAGACGTTCCACTAATATCTCCAATCTATCACAAACATCTCGATACCTACCGAAGTTATCGTATCTCAAGACCTGGCAAGACACATAGTCTGCCAGGGAGTAACTCACCTATTAAGCTTGGGTTCTGCATAAGAGACAGCTTTCGTAGCAGCCCTGCGAGGGTGGCTGGCCGTAGGAAAAACAATAGCTCCTCCGTTGCTGGTCCGCTTGCCACCACCAACTCCATTCTCGGATCCATTGCCACCACCTCCATTCTCGGCTCCACTGCCACCACCTCCATTCTCGGCTCCACTGCCACCACCTCCATTCTCGGCTCCGCTGCCACCACCTCCATTCTCGGCACCACTGCTATCACCTCCATTCTCGGCTCCACCATCAACACCTACATCGTTTCCTTTACAGTCATCGTCATCGACAGATTCACGCTTGCCGCTCGCATCGTCAACACCTTTTTCGGACTGGGCCACATCTACACAGACAGTTTTTCTGCCGACATTAGCTTTGACTCCATCGCCCTTAGCTCTAATGTTGACTTTTCTTTTACCACCACCATCGCTATAGTCATTATTTTCATTAACGTCATCAGTTTTGCCTTCTCCACCATCACAAATTGCATTATCTATTCCATCGTCACTATTTACAATCGGTGAGTACACCTCGTCACGTTTTTCCTCGTCAGTTTCTGACGCTTCTAAAGGACTTAATACGAGCAGCGGATCTTCCTCAGCTTTCTGTCCATTGTCATCTTGATCTCCGCTTCGTTCGATTTCACTATTAACCTTCGATGAACATTCATTCGTAACAAGTTTCATTACTTTACAAGTAGTGAGCTTAGAGAACGAAAATTTGCCACCTGCATTATTTCTGAATGCTGTAGAGGCATCTAGTTTCCGTTTCCCAGCATGATCAGTTCCGTTACGAGCGGATTCACCGCCAGATTCCTCAAATTCATCACTTGAACTAGAAACGTCCCGATTTTTTGCACGCTTCCTTTTCAGCATGTTGAACATTTCTTCTTCCTGAGATTCAGGATCAGCTTCATTTGCGTCACAAAGTTCGTTGATGTCTACCAAGTCCACGCAGAAAGATGAATCGGAGTCAGTTATTTGCGATCGACTGACACGGTCACTTCGAGTCCCATTGATTTCAGAGCTTCCTGCACTCGACACTTTCTTTCTTCGAGTCAAGCTGAGAGGTGAGTTTTTGACTACAGACGAAGTGCCTGCAGATATTTTCGCGGATGAGGCGTTAACATCAGCATTAGACGAGACATCAGTATCTTCTTCGTCGGCACTTACCTTCGGAAGAACAGGAGACAAAACCTTGTTCCTCTTGGGAGGGGTATTGACGAAATCAGAATCTTCGTCACTTTCCCTGGTCGCGACTGCATCTTTCTGTGAGCTACCATCATAACTCTGCGAATTTCGGAGAGATTTTTTAGTACAAGCTGAATTAGATACCAACGCTCGGCCGCTTTTCTCAGTAGAGTCGGCTACGCCATCAATCCGTTTAGATTTATACCCTCGCCGACGTCCACGATTAGAGGATTGTGACTCTACAGTCGCAAGGACTTGGTCGTTTCCATCTTCATTGTCGGTTTCTGACAAATCCTCTTCGGAATAGCAAAGACGCTTACTTCGCTTAGATCGAGTGAGCTTCGAAATCGCGGTGGTGCTAACATTTTTTTCATCACTTTCAGCCTCAACAAGTTGAGGAATAGGGACGCCATCCTTGCAAACATCCACCAGAACTATAGACACACGTTTATCAGGTTTTTCGATAGACAATCGCGACAGTTGAGATTTTTCAGATTCAGAAGTCTTGAGTTTTCTAGTCGAAGAGTATGGTGCAATATTGAGTACAGTTGCTTCCATCTGCGATAAATCAAATTCACTGCGAGAATCAGGAATCTTTTTCGAAGTTAAACTTGCATCCCCAGTAGTCAGAGTTCCCTTCTTACTTCTGGGGCAGCGCTTTGGCTTCAACTGAGTTTCTGCATTTCCTTGTCCAGAATTTGTATCGGTCTCGACGGATTCTTCATCTGCTAGTGACGACGTCTTCGATTTTGTCTTCTTACATTTTGAACGCTGCTCGCAACTAATAGTGGATGAGGGTCCAGCCGGGACGGCAAGAGTAAGCTCCATTGGTTCTTCATCCAAGCATGTCTCATTGGCAACAAACTCCGGTAAATGGGCGAGTTCAAGATCAGATTCACCAGCAGCGACTTGAGCACGATTATCAGAATTAATGGCATCGGAGGAAGATTTTGGAAACGGAAGAAGAAATGGAAGACTCCCATTTTCGCAAGAAATATTTTCCTTCTCCTTTTTCGAAGGCGGCTCACTTAAATTCTCCACAGCTTCCTCTTTATCCAAAATATCAGATTTCTCAGCGAAAATTTCCTGCAAATTTGAACTGCCATCAGAAAGCTCTGAAGCCGTTTCTTCATCTGCATCGACACCACTATTAGGCTTAGTCCTGCGTCTGTTTCGTCTGGGACACATCTTATCCAGTTCTTCAAATCTCCGTAGCATCTTGTTAGTGGTTTGAATGGTATCATCGTTTGAATTATGAGCCGCCATGTTGCATTCATCTGACCTCTCATAGTTACCAGAGAAATTTTGAACTTCCACAATAACTTCTACTTCGGGCTTCTTGTCTTGAGCCTTTGATGAAGAATTCCCTGCTACCACAGAATCTTCAGTATTCTCTGAGTTGTTAGATTCATCCAAAATTAATTGAAGATCACTGTCGTCAGATACTCGATCTTCTGAGGTATGGGGTTTCGATTTCATTCGAGTTGAGCGGTCTTTATTCCTCAATACTGACGTCGACCGTTTCGATACAAGAGAAGTGTCGACCGCACCCTCTTCTTCAGGCACTTTGTCCTTGAACTGCGATCGCGTCCTAAATGCATGGTATTTACCCTCAGTTTCATCTTCCAGTACTTGAACCATATGTGAGAAAGACACCGAAGATTTCCTGCCACGTCCGCGCCGAGCCACACTCCTACGAACATTAGGTAGAGCGTCTGCATCAACAAAGCTCATTGCGGCGTCTTCACTAGCAGCAATCTCGGGGACAAAATTACTGAAGCGACTATCAGTGTCCGACTCTCGGGCGGCAACGGTTAACTGATTGCCCCTACGCGGACGGCATATTATCCCAGGATCAGAGTTGTCGGGAATGTTTTCGTAAGTGACAGCAGAAGCATTTCTATCTACAGAATCTAAATGTGAAAGATCAAGAGAATTAACACCGTCAGCAACAGGGACCGTCGCAGTTGCGTCATCTTCTGTCGGATGAACCCATCCGCGTTGGGGCAACCCATCCGTCTCACCGACCAAAGATTCCCGCGTATGGGACATGGATATTTTTTCTGAACGGTCTTTCGTTTTTCGTCTGGGTTTGAAGCGATTCCTTGTCGCTTCAGGACTGTACAGCCAACTCGGGCCCTCGAGAGGATCGTCTTCAACAGACAGTGGCTCATTGTCTTCACTACACGCGTCACGCCCATTCAGCTGCACGCAAAACAAGAGAATATTGTCCACTCCTGCCATTGAATTTTCATCACAATCAGTTCATTATCAAATAAACACCATAGAGTGAGATAATATAAAATTAGTAAATACATTCTAAACAGAATAGCTTACATGGTACTCACCGATTTCTTTTTCTTCATCCTCGGAGACTGGGCAGGAGAAAAGCTGCGTTTCGGTGGTCCAGACTGCAAAGATTTGTTGACAAGTGCAGTCACGGAATCGAGATTAATGTCATCTTCGCTGGAGTAAGATTTAGTGACGCTGTCCCGGGCTGCGTGCTTGTGACTGTAGCTACGAAGAGCGGCGGTGGCAGCAGCGTTGCACTCAGCGTTGATGTTCACCCGAGGCACTAGCAGATTGCTGCCCTGCACACCTAGAACGCTCTTTAATAACCGCATCCCGATACCCTCGGAACTTAGCCCTGTTGCTTGGGTATTTTGTGCGGAGGGGAGTCCTGCAGCCGTAGCATTATTGGAATGTTCTTCAATTATTTCAGTGATGTTGCCTTCGTCTTCGCCATCGTCATCAGCAGAAAAGGAACTACTGTCATTTTCATCGTCTGATGCTTCCTGCTCGTTGATGGCGCTCATGTTCAAGTCGTGGCGGCCTGGTGCAGAAAAGGAACAAACCATTCAGATAATGTCAGAGTAGATCAGAGATCACAGATACATACACACCAATACAATAAATGGAAGACCACATGTAAATATACATTGTCAATAAAAGGAAGACCACATTGACAATGTAAAAAAAAATTCACATCGATCATAAATCATAAGTTACATGTAGTTTCGTCATAACAGCCATCTAATACCAATGGCACCAAGGTATGGTATCAATGGGAAGAGGCATGGTAACTAGCATGGAGAACACATCATGGAAATATGATATCTTTATATGATATATGTGTGCCATGTGCTCAAACTAAAATAATAAAAAAATAACGTGTATCGAAGACTCACACCAGCTTCTCTGCTCTAGATAACTTTACTTGACATATGTCATGTTCTCAACCAAAAAAAATATATATAATATAAATCAGTGGTTCCCAAAGTGGGCGATATCGCTCCCCTAGGGGCGGTGGAAAGATTTTGGGGGGCGATACGGAAGAAGAGGGCGTTTGGGGGGCGATAAGAGGGGCGGTAGTCCGAAGTCAAAGTCAGAAGTTCCAACGTTTGTTTGACAATTTGTACACAACACGTGCAGCACATGACTCCTAGCGATTGTTTTTTCACCCAGATCNGTTCAGTGAACCTGAACAAACATTTCGGCTATCACAACAGCAATTATTAACTTCACGACACTTTTTAATTGAGTTATTTAATTTAAATTTCAATCACAATATAATTAGAATTTATTTTCCACACTTATGGTGATACTATAATATTATAAAACTGCATTAAAGGGAATGAGCATTATTCTTTTCAGCATTTAAAACACTGGTGATGAGTGAACAAAAACAGAGCGAAATGCCATTCCAGATGGAACTCTTGAACAAATAGATGCAGATATACTGTTTAATTTTATTAAATGGAATTGACAAGCAATTAATTTTTTTCAATTGTTCCATTTTCCAAAATATATTCCACGTTATGAAATAATGTTGGTAAGGCTCAAATTTTTTTACAATTTTTATTTTAAAGAGATATTGGATTAATAGAAAAATGGTTCTATGTCAAATAAAATAAAACAAATTCAAAATCTTTCAAAATTTAAACTTTCATGTTAGGCAAAAAATAGACCAAATTTTTAATTCACCATATAGATTTTGATCAACATAACCAACAAATATTCTATTAACATTTCATGATTTTTAATATAAAAATTGCAAAACCGTACTTACGAGCCTAAACCTTCAATAATTTTTGTGCAAATTTTCTCCACATTTTTGTACTTCAAGATAATTTTCCACAATGGGTTGTACGAGATTTACATGTAAACTGGCTTAATGCCCGAGTCAACTCAGGTTAAATTCTATTTACACATTCTTAAGTATTAGTTGACCAGTTGCTTCTTTCAACTAATAGAGTGAATAACTGGTACATAGACACTGAACCCACCACACCTAGAGAGCTAGATACAGTGGGGGGGAATAAATATTCGTACACTTGAAAAATCGTATTTTAATGTATGTAAGTACACACACTTAACAGGAAAAGTGATTTAAATTATGTATAGAGACGCATAAGAATGAGGAAATGATCAGTGCCAGAGATTTAAGCAGCAAGTATTACTTTCAAGTACAATTGCATTTTACAGAAGTTACAATTAAAACCAAATAGTCTTGATGAATATAGTAATAAAACCTTTGAAAAAGTGGAGCCATCAATAGCTAGCCTTGCCAATTTTACAATTCCAGCAATAAGCTTTGCTGGTTGAGCTGAAAAAATCAAAAATTATATCAGAGAATATTAACTAATTGCACAAATCAGGATGAAAGATTTATTATTAAATGAAATGTCTTTAAATAATAATTCAACTCGAGGGCAAAGCTGATGCCAAAACACACATTTCTGTTACCGATATATGAATTAAAAATTTTTTATATTTCAATGCCATTCAATTGATACATCAGATAATTCCAACAACAAATTATACAAAGATAATGCAGCCAGTGCTTACGGTATGAAATACTCACTAATGTTGAGTCTCCAGACGCTGTTCAGTCAGAGAGCGGGCTAGGTCCCTGTTGTTGCTGAGCAGTTGCTCATACTTCTTCTGAGTTCTCGCGTACCTTGTATCCAGATACAGGATCAAGTTCTCTGCAAATTAAAGCGAATCAGTCAAAAAATTTTTAGGTTACTTGAACAAGGAAAGATTGTTAACGATATAAAAATAGATTCTTATTCAAGTTGAACTAGGTACATTTTTTAATAATTAATGAAAAAGCTTGCACCTATGGCAACAATAAACCGAGCCAAAATCTATAACAGTGGTTCCCAAAGTAGGCGATATCGCCCCCTTAGGGGCGGTGGAAAGATTTTGAGGGGCGGTAAGGAAGAAGAGGGCGGTAGGGGGGCGAGATAGGGGGGGCGGTAGTCCGAAGTCAATGTCAGAACTACTGAACAAATTCGAACGAAATTTTGAATTTACAGTCCTAACTTCCGAACGGTAAAGTTTAGCTCGTGAAAAATTTTTCCATTGTGCCTTCGTTCGCGAGTTTTTTTTCATTTAGGAACCAAGGCTCTATAAGTAAAATAATGAAATAATTCTCTCGTCTGACATGCGTACAACTCACCAGCACTATTTCGACGTTTAGTCTTGTGCAGCAGCTTGTATGACTTGAGCCTCTCCATTGGACTCTGCTCAATATACCAATATTGGTCAAATTAAATTTGAAACACAATACACAACATGCCATAAAAACTGTTTTATTGGAAAAGACAGCAGGCCAAACAGATTTTTTTCGTGTCTTTATTTGAAGTTCAAAAAGAAAAAAGAATATAAATAATTCTATGGTAAATTTTGAAAATTTAGGTTACTCAAATTTACTAGCAGACCAATAGAGTATTATATATATATATGCATAGACAGTAGCTTAAACTTGGCTATGCATGAAAAAATCAATATAAGTAGGCATTAACTTGAATAAACTAGTTATGTGAGCAAGCTACAACATTTTGGGTGTGACAATCGTGAGACCTATTAACCTAAATTACACAACAGTGATACGGTATTATCCTGCATACAATGAAGCTATAATCAATCAAACAGAATCATTCAGCACTGGATAGCACAAAAAGTAAATGAATAAAGTTATTCTGCAACTTTGTTCCTGCAAAATATCCACTGCACAATAATTTAACCACGTTTACCATGTGATGGTGATATTACTGATGGTACTGAGGAGAAGATTAGACCACAGGCTACAGGACAACATCATTTCATCACGTTTCAGAGGTTATCAAGCACCAAGCTTTAGATGCTTTGCAATGGATATCATCAGGGAGCATGCACATTTTACGCATAATAATTTGATGCATGACCAAAATATTATCCATTTCTTGATGAAAATAATTAATGTACTCAGAATCACTTTACACAGCCAAAACCTATATATGATCGAGGCTCAAGAATTTAATCTCTTTTCTTAAGTATCTAAACAGAAGAGCTGATTAGATTTTTAGGGACTCCATAGTGAAGTAGTGAAGGAAATATGAATAGCCACTGCTTGAACTGATTAAGACCAGGAATTTCATCAAAAAAGCTTTCTTCACTAACAAGGCTTGCAATGTCAAAAATAAATGTGTGAAAGAAAATAAACAATCATGCTGGAGTCAGAAATCAGATGAACTTATTTTCTCACCTGTCTTTTGAAGCGAGTTAGATCTAGAAGAGCCATGTAACGATTCTTCCACAGCTTCACCTTCCGTTCAGCGTTTGCTAATTTCGATTTTGGGGTCATGAAGGCTTGAGGCAACAAAGAAATATTGCTTACATTACTTTTATTGCATTTCTCTGCCTCTTCTTGACACTCTAACTCCACAGCAGCCAATTTAGATGCCATCATGAACTGTTATATAAATACAGCTAAAGCATACTCTGGAAAGGTTATAAGTATCATAGAGATTTTGATGGTGGACAGTTTGTTTAAATTGTTTAAAAGAATGAGTAAAAATAAAAAGCAGGGATAAGATTTGACAGGCTAAATTTATACTGCATTATATAATGACCATCAGCACTAAAGTAATAGTTCCAGTCAAAGCAGAATCCAACCTGTCATAATTAGGATATACAGCAACAAATATGTTCAGCTTTTATTTATTTACATCAGGAATCAGGATGTGATATTATACCATATCTGTCAGATGGGGGAAGACAGGACCAAAATCACTAACAAGCATGTAGCACCTATACCATGAATAAATGAAAAACCATGAAACTACCAAATGGTATGTTGGTGCAATGGACTTCTATCCCCCAACTCAGACTTTTTGAAACTTTAACCTTTTTTTGTACAAAGCAAAAAAAGTGGGCTGGTCCCATCTTACCCCACTGGGGTAAGATGGGACCATGTTGGGGTAAGACAGGACAAGCCTCTAACTTCAAGATTTCTAGGTTTTTAATAAAATCAAGGACTAGATATTTAATATTATTTCATCTAGAAACATATTAGATAATGAAACAACAAGGAAATTAATCTTTTTAAATATAAAAATGGTGCTTACAGTCTGATTATTATAATTTACTGCAGGCCTTGTGTCTTTCACCATATATATGTATTTCATTACCAAGTCCTTCAGTCAGGCCATTACCAAGTCTATGGTTGTTCATCTAATCTTGGAGCAAGCTTTTTTCTTCGATTTTTGAATAATGGCTGTAGCCTCTACATCAGGAAACTGAAAAAAATTATTTATGAAATTTGGGCATACTGGGCCAAACAGCACTTATTCAATGCTTATAAATTGTTTCTCCTTCTGTCTTCTGCTGTCCCAGGTCCAGCTAGAAATGCTAGATGGGTCACTTGTTATTGTTTCCTTTTGTTATTGCATTGTTTTGTTAGTTATTGTTTAAAATGTATAGCTTTTTATTCCTGTGAAAAGGAATGTGATGAGTAACACTGCATGCATATATGAGCCCTGTTTCGGCCTCCACAAAGTTACTTTATGAACATAAAAATTTGTTGTTTTGAGCAGAAGATAAAAATTTTATTTTTATACTCCCTATATATGTCTGTTGTATAATTTTAATCTATGAGGCAAGATAGGTCCATTTGGGGGTAAGACAGGATCACTTGTGGGATGAAACTGAACCATTTGGTGGTCCCATCTTACCCCATGTCCAGTCCTTTTTTACCCCATTTTAGAATGCATATCAGGCAGTAAAGGGTAACTGGTAGGAATGTCTGGTATGGCTGAAAAGTTACTCCTTACTTGAGGTTACCTGAATACATCCACAAGCCTGGCAAAAAGAGTATTATGTCACTAGACAGAGCTTATTTCCCAAATAAGGTAACCTATTTTCTGACCTGTCTCCACCTAGGTTTAAAAAAAATTGCCTAGAAATCATTATTTGCAGTAAATTGTTGAGACAAACACCAAAATGACAGGAAATGTTGCTCTAACAAATTCTTATATCAAATTGAACTCAGTGCAATCAGTACGCATGACATAGGCTGGTCCTTTCTTACCCCATGAAAGCTGTGATCCTGTCTTACCCCATCTGACTATACAGAGTTTAACAAAAATTTCATGTTTACCACACATATTGAGCAATTAACCAAAAAATTTGGACTTCAGCAACACAGATACCATAGCCAATGAAAATGCTAGTAGGCATCTAGGTTTTGAACTTCATCATCAACTGATATGAAAACTTGAACAAATTATAAGTAATTTATAAATTAACATATGCATTTACAATATATATACCGTCAACCGGGGCTACTCGGGACGATTTTGAACATTTTTCATTCATAACTTCTTACCATGAAACATTTCATAAACAAATTTAGGCTCATTTCAAAGCTCTTTGAAATCCCATGACTTTCCAGGCCTGGAAAATGATAAATCAAATTTCATGACTTTCCAGGTTTTCCATGACCAGTATGCACCCTGTTTATGGTATGGCATATGCCATTGTGTCTTGTGAGACAGTGACTGAGTGAGAGGTGGTGCTATTGTGAGTAGTGTGCTGTGGGGTGTGCCCAGTGTGGGCCTGTCCATAAAACTATAAACATTGAGGATTGGTTCAAAATCTCATAATACCATGTTATATCAACTATAGAAGTGCATCATGCATTAGTGGACTATAATAGACCGGTCACCCAAGATGCAAGAGTTTCAGCCTCTCAGATCCTTGGCAAGTTAGCATGATGATGATTGCATCTAATGATCTGCCTATCTGGGGCTGAGACCCGGAGTCTGGAAGCAAAGCCTCAGGCTCTGAGGCTCAAGGTGCCATTCTATAGTATAGGTAAATAAAAGAACATGAGCTTTTGGGAAATTGGAGTGCTCTGTCATAATTGGAGTGCCACAGGTCACTACACCTTCCTTCGCTAATTCCAGTCAACCACTGTGGACTGCGGTCGGTCGGTGCTCCGCAGGAGAGAATGCCCAGCGCTAATTGGTCAAAGTTTTGAAGCAGACTGTCCAATGAGATGGCTAGCATCAATCCTTCGAAGATATAAGATGCAGAGCACTTCAAAGCGCTCCAAAGGATCTAGGGCTTGTCCAAACCAAAAGATAATCAATTGATTTCCTATGAACTCAATTCATAAGATATGGCCATGAACTATATTAATTGCACTATTATAAAATAACCATTGTAACTTATTAGCATGGTTAGTATCACTCTGCTCATATGTACATGTGAAATCAATTATAGGAGATCCAGAAAATCAATTAATATCTAACAAAAAGACACTCCAGAAGAGTGACTTTGGCAACCGTACAAGCTAGCTGCGGCCGGTTGCAAGCACTCCCAATGCACAAGGAGTCCATAGTTTATACTTTGTAGAAGCATAAATAGAATTCTTTGCATAGCATTGAATCAATATAAAATTGTTTGAAACTAAAAATTATACTATGAAAAGATAATGCCCTATCTGGGTATATTATTTAATGAAGCCAATTTTTATTAAATTCATACAAATTTCTGTGCAATTCAAGGGAGCGTCTGGCTAAATAAATTGATAAATTTTACTCCTACTTCTTTCCTCATTTTGGAGCTGCTACTAGCTTGAAAAGGCTTGTCTATTGCAGCACACTGCTTTCATGTGCATGCTCTAGTTTTTGCATAAAGAAATTTCAGAAATATATAAATGATTATTTTTTTTCAATATGTAGCAATATTTTTAAAGATTTCTTTAAATCAAATCTGTACCTATTTATAAATCATTATTCTCGTTAATTTCAAAGTGTTTACACTCATTTGAAAGCTACAAACATCAACATGATACGTTCAAGAGAGCAAATACCACCAATGTACATGCTATGTTTTTGGCGTTAGGCCGTTGTGACAAGAAAAAAAAATATGAAAAAAAACTTACTTATGTTGAGCTGACATTTAATGTTGGATATTTTATATAAATATTATAAATAATGAAGCAAATATGGTGCACATTTCATCTGAAGGTATCCAAATGACCACAAATTATTCAACCTAAAGTTTATTCTCAAAGTTATATACGTAACAATGTAACGCAGTTTCAAAAGACATGACTTTAATAATAGGATAGAATAAATTAAATTCTAGAAAACTGATATCAAAGATAGGAGATCTGAAAATGTAATGAATACTATTCATTAAATGAAGGCAGTAGAGAACCATGCCTCTGGCAACCAAACAAGGTAGCGGTGACCAGGCATGGAATATATCTACTTGGTGAGCCGCGACTGAATTTTTTGAGCCGTGGTTTTATGGATTTGCCAGCCATGATTCCATTTCTTCGAGCCGTGATTCCATTTCACCGAGCCGTGAGTTCCATATCTCGACCATGAAAAGCCATTTTCAAGGTGCGAATTCATTTACAAAGTCCATGCACTTGTTACCCCAAATCTCTAATTTTACCCTAAAACAGTCAAATCATCAAATGGCAACAATAAAATTTGTCTTTACTGTAAGTTGAGCACGTGTTAATGCAGTCTGACCGCTTTGACATGACTGCAACTATGCGCGATCTTCAACAAAATGTCCAGTTGATTTGTTTACATTACGATGTTTATGTTTTTTCTGCAGGATATTTAGGTGGGAACAGTAAAGCAATGCAGATTGTGCAAATTGAAAATTTTATGAAATGACATGTTTGCCAAGTGCAAACCGTGATTTTTCAATCAAACAAAAATTTATGACATTTGAGCAACGAGATTTCATACCTACTGAAATTATGATATTAGAGCTGCGATATTTCAGAGAAAAAAAGAACTTTTCCAGCCCATGTGCTGGCGGTGACTGGCATCCAGGGCTGACAAAGGAGTCAATAGGTTTGGGATGGCCAACGGTTCATGGTTTGACAGCAAGATCTTGACTCCCATGTTGTGATACTCGTTTGTGAATTATAGATCAGATTGTGAGCAACATTGTGCATATTTTTTATTGCAACATTAGCGACATTCTTTTCCAACAGTGGCATGAACAGTAAAGCTTGAAAGAGAAACCAAGGATGGAACTCAAGGAAGCCTGGAATAGAGCCTGCCCAGGCTGGGACTAGAAATATGATTGGCAACCAATCACCAATGAAAGTAGGTAATTCATTGACTCATTGTCATTTTTTCAATCATTGATGACATTTTGCAAGTGCAACCAAGTAAAGTCATTAGGCAATTTTACAGTTCAATTCTTATTTTTTATCAAAATCACTTTTTGAAACTCCACTGGGGTCTGAAAGACTGGGAGAGACCAAGCTGGGTTTAGACCGCCGCAAGTTGCTAATTACCGGAGTGCTCGACCAAAGGCAGAGTGCCATAACGCCACAAGTACTACCTCCCTTCCTAGAATTTTACTATGCTGAGCTAAGGCTCAGCCACTCAGGGTTACTTTAATTGCTGACTGCTTAGTGGATGCCATTAAGTGATTTAGGTCTACAGAGGCGGCTTTAAAACTGACAGAAACTAACATTGGCAATGGCATTTGGCAACTGCCTGGCAAGGTGCTGACTGCTGAGGCTCTGCTTTACATGATAACATGAACTGATGCCGCAGTCTGAAGGAGTTTATGAACAAAGTATCTTTGCCTCATGGCTCACTGCAGGCTCAAGTCACAGCCACGCAAGCCAGTCAGCCACTAGCCTAGCCCTAGCGCCACTAGCCTAACTTGGCTAGCCAGCAACCAAGCATACTGAGCAATGATAGCATAATGGCTGCGGTTGGCAGCCTGGCATTATACTGGCTGCACTGGCATAGCCATAATAGGCTAAGTGGCCAAGCAGTTTTTTAGCCACTTTCTCAAGTTCAATTTTGCATCCCATAAATAGATTAATAGACCAGTAAAGTATTTTGGATACCACATACCAGCATTATCATATATAAGATATTGATTTAAATCTTGAGTAAATGAGTAAATTAAAAATAAACTGATCATAAAAATTCTCTGGTTTGCCAGTTGCCACTATGACTACTACTGACTAAGTATGCCAGCCAGCCTCACCCACTCCCAGTCACCCTTCACTCTCAACAGGGGCATAGTGATTAGGGTAAACGCGGTATATTCCGTCACCTTAAGGACGCATCGAGAAATGAAAAACTATAAAAAAAATAGCCGTATGCGTTACTCAAGTTCTGTTTGCTTTATGTGACTCTCAAAACACTGCACTACGCGTCAGCAACGACGAAACGTCACAAAATGTTGCCATATTTATTTAAAAGCCTTTAGAATGCAAACCTACCAAATCCCTATATTCCGTCACTGTGTGTGGCTATATTTGGCACATGGTGAGCCAGGTGAGGCCTATTCCTTTCGCGCTTCAAATTCTACTGATACGTAATGCCGTCATCCACGTGTTCAAATTCCTTTTGCTGTGTGAGCTGTATTGGAATAGAATACAACACGGCTTTGAATTAGAACACTAAAGAATATTGAACACTACTTAATTACGCTTTTAATTAACAACTATTAAGCTTTTAACTAAGCAAATTTTAATTTTTGTACACAGCTTGGAACGATCTGTGTGTGTCCAATTCAAGTTGTGACGGAATTAGTTTTCATGTGTCTAAATCCATTTCTCAACTTAATCATCTATTAATTTATTTACCACACGGCTCGTAGAAATGGAATCACGGCTGGCAAATCCATAAAACCACGGCTCAAAAAATTCAGTCGCAGCTCGCCAAGTAGATATATTTCATGCCTATTTCTCACTAGGTAGCGATCTTCTTCTTCTTCTTTTCCGGATGTCCACGCTGGGTGGACTTAAAGCCACAGGACAACCGCAAGGATGACCGTGGGGCCTGAGAGCTTCTGCAGACTGGGTAGCGTGCATTGTCTCTCTTTGGAACTCAATATTTTCCCACTAGATGGCCAAGACCTAGTGTTTTGGCAGTACCGCAGTAGTTTGAAGTTTGAACTCACTTTAACTTTGACGCGCAAATGTATGACATCACCATTTTAACTAATAATAACTATCAACGAACGCATGGAACTAAAACAAAGCTTAATATAAAGGAAAAACTAGAGAGGTGACGGAATTACCCACGACACGATGTCAGAATATACCACATTTACCCTAGTGACAAACAGGAGATTTTTTAGAATCAGTTCATTTTTAATTTCCTTAATTTCTCAACATTTAAACCAATTTCTTAGGTATGATACCATAATGCTGGTATGACTATGGTATCCATGATACTTTACTATAGGACTCCAACAAGAACTTGAGGAAGAGTCTAAAAAACTCTTTGCTTTGCCTGGTTGCCACTATGAATTTACAGGGCCCCAGGGGCAGGGGGGCCGGAACAGGCAGCAGGAGCAGGCCAGCAGCCACACATTCTCAACAGTCAGCAGTCAACTGAAATTCTTTTGAAGCAAAATTTTCTCCACATTTTTGTACTTCAAGATAATTTTCCACAATGGTTTGTGTGAGATTTACAGGTACACTGGCTTAATGCCCGAGTCAAATCAAGTTAAATTCTATTTACACATTCCTAATTAATAGTTGACCATGCTTCTTTTAATTAACAGAGTGAATAACTGGCAAATAGACACTGAATCCACCACACCTAGAGAGCTAGATATATGTTTGATATATGTTTATCATCATGATTTTGTTGATTATATACACATTTTAACAAAGTAATGACCTCTTGGTAGGCTGGTGTCAGAAGCATCCAGTGAGAGGCTGGAGTTGTTGCATTCAGCACCAGTGATGAGAGCATCAACCTTATTCTTCACCCCCACCAGTAGTGACACCTGCAAATTATCACCGTCATTATAGTGTAGAAGTATTAGGATGTATATACATAATAACACATATGAAACATTACAATAGAATCCATACACTGATTTATATATTCGAAACTCCACTCCTAAAAATTCTTAATTCCTCTAAATGCCAAAGAGGAAGAATTAAAACCATGCATTCAAAAAATACCTTTCCCCTAAAGAGAAGGAATAACACTTCATCTTTGTACCAAAAATTTTCAAACAGCAAGCAGATAGAAAGTTTTACCTGCTCCCTGGCATTGGATAGGCTTTTGTTGACTTTGTCTGAAATGGGTCGAGTGAGTTCAACCAGAATCTTCATCAAATGGCCTGACACAGCATGATTGATGTTTTCTTGTAGTTTCTGCAATTCACCTTGGTATTCGAGGCTTTCAGAACAACTGTTGATTAAAAAAAAATCACTACAATATATAGGAAATAATGCAAGAATTTGAAGACTAAAAATTTCTTAGCTTTGGCCTCATAAAACCCAGAATGAGGAAATGATCAGTGCCTGAGATTTAAGCAGCAAGTATTACTTTCAAGTACAATTGCATTTTACAGAAGTTACAATTAAAACCAAATAGGTAGTCTTGATGAAAATAGTAATAAAACCTTTGAAAAAGTGAGGAACCAAGGCTCTATAAGTAAAATAATGAAATAATTCTCTCGTCTGACATGCGTACAACTCACCAGCACTATTTCGACGTTTAGTCTTGTGCAGCAGCTTGTATGACTTGAGCCTCTCCATTGGACTCTGCTCAATATACCAATATTGGTCAAATTAAATTTGAAACACAATACACAACATGCCATAAAAACTGTTTTATTGGAAAAGACAGCAGGCCAAACAGATTTTTTTCGTGTCTTTATTTGAAGTTCAAAAAGAAAAAAGAATATAAATAATTCTATGGTAAATTTTGAAAATTTAGGTTACTCAAATTTACTAGCAGACCAATAGAGTATTATATATATATATGCATAGACAGTAGCTTAAACTTGGCTATGCATGAAAAAATCAATATAAGTAGGCATTAACTTGAATAAACTAGTTATGTGAGCAAGCTACAACATTTTGGGTGTGACAATCGTGAGACCTATTAACCTAAATTACACAACAGTGATACGGTATTATCCTGCATACAATGAAGCTATAATCAATCAAACAGAATCATTCAGCACTGGATAGCACAAAAAGTAAATGAATAAAGTTATTCTGCAACTTTGTTCCTGCAAAATATCCACTGCACAATAATTTAACCACGTTTACCATGTGATGGTGATATTACTGATGGTACTGAGGAGAAGATTAGACCACAGGCTACAGGACAACATCATTTCATCACGTTTCAGAGGTTATCAAGCACCAAGCTTTAGATGCTTTGCAATGGATATCATCAGGGAGCATGCACATTTTACGCATAATAATTTGATGCATGACCAAAATATTATCCATTTCTTGATGAAAATAATTAATGTACTCAGAATCACTTTACACAGCCAAAACCTATATATGATCGAGGCTCAAGAATTTAATCTCTTTTCTTAAGTATCTAAACAGAAGAGCTGATTAGATTTTTAGGGACTCCATAGTGAAGTAGTGAAGGAAATATGAATAGCCACTGCTTGAACTGATTAAGACCAGGAATTTCATCAAAAAAGCTTTCTTCACTAACAAGGCTTGCAATGTCAAAAATAAATGTGTGAAAGAAAATAAACAATCATGCTGGAGTCAGAAATCAGATGAACTTATTTTCTCACCTGTCTTTTGAAGCGAGTTAGATCTAGAAGAGCCATGTAACGATTCTTCCACAGCTTCACCTTCCGTTCAGCGTTTGCTAATTTCGATTTTGGGGTCATGAAGGCTTGAGGCAACAAAGAAATATTGCTTACATTACTTTTATTGCATTTCTCTGCCTCTTCTTGACACTCTAACTCCACAGCAGCCAATTTAGATGCCATCATGAACTGTTATATAAATACAGCTAAAGCATACTCTGGAAAGGTTATAAGTATCATAGAGATTTTGATGGTGGACAGTTTGTTTAAATTGTTTAAAAGAATGAGTAAAAATAAAAAGCAGGGATAAGATTTGACAGGCTAAATTTATACTGCATTATATAATGACCATCAGCACTAAAGTAATAGTTCCAGTCAAAGCAGAATCCAACCTGTCATAATTAGGATATACAGCAACAAATATGTTCAGCTTTTATTTATTTACATCAGGAATCAGGATGTGATATTATACCATATCTGTCAGATGGGGGAAGACAGGACCAAAATCACTAACAAGCATGTAGCACCTATACCATGAATAAATGAAAAACCATGAACCTACCAAATGGTATGTTGGTGCAATGGACTTCTATCCCCCAACTCAGACTTTTTGAAATTTTAACCCTTTTTTGTACAGAGCAAAAAAAAGTGGGCTATCCTATCTTCTATCTATCTATCCTATCTTCTATCTATCTATCTTATCTATCTTCTATCCTTTTTTTTGTACAAAGCAAAAAAAGTGGGCTGGTCCCAGCTTTTGTAAAAACCAGAAAAACATGGTTTTTAAAAATATTTTTCATATTTATTTATTTTCTATTTTTTAGTTAGCAATTTTTGCAATTCAAATCAATTTCTAGGGTTGGCAAGTGTGGATGTTTGAGAAAAAACTCAATTCCAAACCATGAATTTTTAGTGTTTTTTTTATTTTTTTTTCCAAAAAAAAATTTTTTCATCATTATTTCTGATGATCAAATATTGAATTGTTAGGCAGTATAAGCATGCATGCCAAATTTCAAGTTTCTAGGATGTTCAGAAGAGCTCTAAATTAAGGTCTGAATTTTTGATGACAGACATGAAACGAAGTCAAGAAAAACGTGGTGAAATGTTTTTATTCCTGTGAAAAGGAAGGTGATGAGTAACACTGCATGCATATATGAGCCCTGTTTTGGCCTCCACAAAGTTACTTTATGAACATAAAAATTTATTATTTTGAGCAGCAGATAAAAATTTTATTTTAGTACTCCCTATATATGTCTGTTGAATAATTTTAATCTATGAGGCAAGATAGGTCCATTTGGGGGTAAGACAGGATCACTTGTGGGATGAAACTGAACCATTTGGTGGTCCCATCTTACCCCATGTCCGGTCCTTTTTTACCCCATTTTAGAATGCACATCAGGCAGTAAGGGTACCGTCAACCGGGGCTACTCGTGACAATTTCGAATGTTTTTCATTCATAACTTCTTACTATGTTACATTTCATAAACAAGTTTAGGCTTGTTTCAAAGCTCTTTGCAAGGGCTAACACATGGCTTCTCCAAAAAAATTTCATATGTTATTTGTAAGGTGCCAGAAGCAAAAAACGAGTGTCCAGAGTAGCCCCGTCGAGCTCCAGTGTCCATCAGCTCCAGTAACGTCTAGTCTTGTAACCATGACACCTTGAATGCCTATTTCAAGGCGCTTGGGACTTTGTTGTGCTCTACTGAACATTCACACTTATAGTCACTGCAAACCTATCTCCTCCTAGAGTTTTCAAGCTACAGCAATGAGAGATATACCATTCGATTTGCAAATAAAAGATCTAGAGATTGGTTGTACCGTCAACTGGGGTGAATTCGGCCACTGGGGTGACTTTGGCCAACGTTTATGATTTTGTTTTGCAGCCATCTGTTTCTGTTGTAGGTGTGTTGTGTGATTGGAAGAAAATGATATCCAGTGTAGTTTTTCTTATCTATCAATTGGAAACTGTTTTGTTTTAATAATTTTATATACTGCTTGACCAACACAATCTGAATGACACAGTACTGTAAAGAAAAAAAAAGCTGATTGCAAACTTCAATGTTTTGATACAAAAAGAATTTTGGAATCAGATTTGTTTCACTTATTTTGGTATCTTGTATAATGATTATTTCAATGGCTACCGTCAACCGGGGCAACTCGGGACTGGCGGGGCAACTCGGGACGCACCTCCGAAACGGCGTAAAACTGTTATAGTAGCGAAACTAATAGGAATATTGCAAAACTAAATATAGTGGCGTAAACGTCAACATTTTTCCTATCTATGTAGTATAAAGGCAGTAAAAAAATACGACATTTACTAGCTTTGAAAAATTCCTGAAAAAAATGGTGAAAAACGCTGTTTTGAAAAGTTACTTCTGCTAAGGTCTGTAGCAAAAAAGATGTGTATAAGAGACAGGCACAAGACTTAACGTTACAATCTTAGAGGGCCATCTCTGAATANTCGCACCTCTATCAAGCATCATCGGTTTTTTGAAGAATGCTCAAGATCCCATGTGGACTAGATTTTTTCAAACTTTCACATCCAGCTGCCATTGAAATTGACAGAAAGCAGCTTTAATGAAGCATATGATTTGCAAATGTGAGTTTTATCTTTGAGTTACAATTTTTATAATACACAGTGGCATTGATTATCATTTTTTAAAACACCCTACATGGCCAATGTCACCCCGCTAATGTTTGAATTTGGCCATGCAATCATTTTACTACATTTTTACTAGGTTTTAACACATGTGGCCAAAGTCACCCCATCGCGGGGTGACATCGGCCAACCAGCTAATTAAAAAAATAAAATCATTTTTTGATAACAGTGACATCATTTAGACATGACACATTTAAAGAAGAACCTTTCAGTAATATATTTACAAATTTACAATCACCAGCATTTACAATTTACAATCACCAGCATTCCTATTTTGTATGAATTTGATCAGCAGAAACTAGTGTAATTTGGCCAAAGTCACCCCAGTTGATGGAAGCTTTTTTTCAATTTCATTATAGTTTTGAAAATATTTAAAAAAGGAGGGTGGGGGGAAATCAATTTTTTTCTAAAAAATGCCCACCCCACCCACAAAAATTAGAATTTAAAAAAAACAGCAAGGACCAATCTATAGTTATGGTCCTTACGCATTGAATGATATGCATCTCGATGTTGTAGCTTGAAAATTCTAGGAGGAGATAGATTTCTACAGCACCCCATTTTTGGCTGTTTTCTAAGAATTTCATGTTTTCTTTCATTTTTACAACACTTCTCTTTAACTTCACTTTTCGTTGTTTGTTTGTCTGCTACAAACCTTATAATCGATATTTAACACACTTTTAGCTGTCCAATTGGTCTGAAATTTTGCACACTTGCTTAAACTTGGAGACAATGCGTGAATAAATTGACAGAATAAAGAATTTTAAAATAAAAAAATTTTCAATATTAAGAAAAATGTTAAAATAATTTTGTCTTCTACAAATCTTATACCGGTACCGTAAAATGGGGTTACTTTGACCGGCGGGGTAACTTTGACCACTTTTCGTTTTTTTAACAGAAACCCCCAAAACTCAAAAACGATTCGACATAGAAAAATTTTGTCAATGGCCATCAAAGGCCTAATACTGAGGCTACATAACACAATAGAAAGATTTAAAAAGTTTGCATATCTAATAGGTTAAAAAATTAAAANAATGGCAAGCATGTGATAAGGAGCCAAGGTTAGCACATTTTGAACTAACAGAATCTAGTTGATTGGTCAAAATAAAATACTATCATGAGCGTTAATCTAGCCTAAGTGAATTCAGATCAAAGTTAGAACTAAGTGTAACTACAGCTTACCAGAGAGTGGAAACAATAAGTGCGCATTCCACCTCTCACGAGTTTCAACGAGCTAATGAGTAAGGCTACCTACGTGTACTTATTGGCTACTTATCTGCTGACATGGCGCAGCGGACCAATGAAGATTGGCCACTGTTGCCATGCCTGATGAATTTCCTCTACAATAGGAATCTTAGAAATAATAGTTTTCAAAAAAATTGAAAAAAATTAGTCCATTTTTCAGACGTAATGGAATAAAGGGAAAAGTTTGTAGCTTTTTCACTTCAATTTGTACTCTATTCAAATTTATATGGTAGTTTTCCAGCCTTTTATCCATTTATAGATCTATAATTTTTACCTATACTTATAGTTATACCATATTCTTTTGAATAACTATAGAAATGGACCAAGCTCCCTAGTCCCTAGTTATTATCTAGGGCCTAGGGAGCTTGGTCTAAAAACAGCAGGATTGAAAAATTTCTTATTACTAAAATCTTGCTAGTTCTTGCAGCTCTAAACAGGCATATTTTCAATTCCATGACTTTCCATAGCCTGAAATGGAATCCCATGACTTTCCAGGCCTGGAAAATGATAAATCAAATTTCATGACTTTCCAGGTTTTCCATGACCAGTATGCACCCTGTTTATGGTATGGCATATGCCATTGTGTCTTGTGAGACAGTGACTGAGTGAGAGGTGGTGCTATTGTGAGTAGTGTGCTGTGGGGTGTGCCCAGTGTTGGCCTGTCCATAAAATGATGAACATTGAGGATTGGTTCAAAATCTCATAATACCATGTTCTCTTTACTCTTATATCAACTATAGAAGTGCATCATGCATTAGTGGACTATAATAGACCGGTCACCCAAGATGCAAGAGTTTCAGCCTCTCAGATCCTTGGCAAGTTAGCATGATGATGATTGCATCTAATGATCTGCCTATTTGGGGCTGAGACCAGGAGTCTGGAAGCAAAGCCTCAGGCTCTGAGGCAGCTCAAGGTGCCATTCTACAGTACCGGTACCTTAAAATGGGGTTACTTTGACTCCTGGGGTAACTTTAACCACTTTTGGCTTTTTTTAACAAAAACCCCCAAAACTCAAACTATTTGACATAGAAAAATTTTGTCAATGGCCATTATAGGCCTAATACTGAAGCTACGTAACACAATAGAAAGATTTAAAAAGTTTGCATATCTAATAGGTTAAAAAATTAAAAATGTGACCCACAAAAAAGAGCTGTTATTCAAAGCCTGTCAGAGTACCCCCTCCAACTTTTTTATTTTTTGGTAAAATAACTCCAGGTTTTGATGCATTGTAGTAGAACTCTTCTAGTTACATATGCAAATGATAAATTTTAGGAAAGTGTCATAGTTTGCAAATGGGGGGCACCACCCCCTAATGGGGGAACTTTGACCACCTAATGGCAGCCATGATGGGGTAACATTGACCAGCTTGGGAATTAAGTTAAAATTACCATAGGTACCTACCGTCAACCGGGGTAATTCGGGACGATTTTGAGCGTTTTTTGTGAATAACTTCTTACGATGAAACATTTCATAAACAAGTTTAGGCTCATTTTATAGCTCTTTGCGAGGGCTATCGAATGGCATTCTCTTATACACATCTAGATGTGTATAAGAGACAGGTTATAGTGACAACCATCATATGTTTTGAAGAAATAAATCATAGTTTAGGTCAATTACTT